>NC_060156.1:29567171-29595072 GCF_021292245.1 Micropterus dolomieu
GGGGGGGGGGGGGGGGGGGGGGGGGGGTACAAACAGAAATACAAACAGTGAAAGCCGTGGTACAGAAAATGAATCAAGTTATGGACTTTAACTTCAGTAGGGGTTTGAATCTGAATACTTCTTCCCTCACTGCATTAGTTCCAGCCATGTTTTACCTAAACAAAGAACCAGCTGTAGAAAATGACCCTGCATAACAAGATAGGTAGGTCACAATATAACAGGTTATAGTGAAATTGAGTTTGTAACTCCCTTCTGCTACATAGCAGACAATATATGTTAATATAGAAGCAAATATAAAAATGGTAAACAGAAATGAACTATATTCAATGGAGCAGTGCTGAGGATGACTTTGAGCTTAATAGTCTGATAGCTTGGGGGACAAAGTTGCTGTTCAGGGTGCAAATTACATCAATGTTGTATTATTTTTTTCAACCGCCACTGCTTATTACTCAGTGCCGCATCATGCTCCTCCACTGTGTACAATAAGTTAACCACCGAGTCCATGTGCCTTTTTTGTACCGGTACTGATTAAAACTAAATACAAAAATGCTACAACTCAGTCATAACATTCAGAAAAGAGTACACACTGAAGGTGAGCTAGCACCCTTAGTCCAACCATGCCAACACCTTCACTGCTTCCTTCCATTCCCAGGATAACATTGCTCCACTTCTTGACTGGAGGTGAGAAGAGGTGATCCCAATGCCAGCACTAGCCACCTTAGACAACACAAATGAGGGCTTTGTGGCCCCTGAGTGTGCCTTCAGTACTCTGGGAGTCAGGAGGTCAGGATGGTGGAAGGTGGGGTGAAGAGGTGAGAAGGTTTGGGGGCTGACAAGGAGACATAGTTTGGGGGGAAGGAGGGAGGTTGAGTTTGGTGACAAGGCTTCAGTTGTTTTGCTAAAATGGGGAGGAACAACCCTGACATTATGAAATTGTGGACTCACACACACAACCACACACACACACACACACACACACTCATGCACTGTGGCATGTTGACCTACGCACCTCCTTTCAGGGGGAGAGAAAATAGAATTACTGATCTGGTAACGGCATTTAAAGGCAGTGTTAATCCTATTTTCACAATGCTGGACGTAAAACCAAGTACTGGTGCTGGTGTCATCAAATGTATCTTTCAACTTCCATTAATCATTTGTAAAACGTGTTCACTGCTTCCCTGTGTTTTTGAGTGAAACTGTCCATACTGACATCCCTGTCCATGCTGAGAAGTCAATAATAAAGCCCCTGGTACGCCATCATGTTGGTAAAATGATTACAGAAGTTATGGAGCAGATGAACAGATATATCTTTTAGGTTTTCTTTTCTTGGCATCGTTTTCTGTGAAACAGAATGACAAAAAAGTAGAAAAAATGCTTTGATACAGAACGCAGCCATTAAGAATGATTGGATTAATTCCGTTTTTTACTCATTAGTGCTCACAAATATGCTTTCAAGTTGCAAAGCCTTTTTACTCCTTCGGTAATCCGCCTGTGAGAGAGAGCTTGCAGGGACCACGGTCCACGTTGCTCCAAAGGTCAAAATGTCGCCTTGATTGTAGGGAGAAGTAAACAAGGGTGGAACAAGCCTCCTGTCTTAGGGGCACACACCATAAATCCTTAGAATAAGAGTGTCTCTACATGGTCTCTAGAAGCTGAAACAAAAGGTCAGGCTGTAATCGCCTATAATAGAGTTAGCTCAATGACTGTATTGTGATTGTGTTAGCAAAGGATGGGGATCATAGGTTGGGGAAAAATCTTTAATGGGGTCAGATACCAATACTATACCAAGTAAATGAAAAATAAATCTCCAGAATTCCATGGGTGGCAGACACATGAGTGATCAGAAAAATCATCATCAGCAATTGCGCTGCTTTCCTCCAGGCCACACAGCCAAACACAAGCGAGGTGAAACAGAGGAATGCCTGGCCCCAGGTGATGCATAGTCATAAATTCATTAATGAATATGGACCTGGCTGATTTTGATAAACCAGTTGACCCCATCAACTTGGCAGTTGTCATGACCTCAACCTGTGGTGGTATTAGATGAGGGAGGGCAGAGGGACAATATTTGTTTAAGCTGATAACTAGAGGTTGTAGAGGTTGTGTGTGTGTGTGTGTGTGTGTGTGCATGCGTGTGTGTGTGTGTCTGTATGCATAACATATTTTGTGTTTAGTGTCTTGTTTATAGTGCGCAAGTGTGAGTGTGACTTTCGGAAAGAGCACATGTGAGAGAGCACAATTATGTATACAAGTCTGCAGGAGGGTGATGGATCTGTACCTCTTCCTGAGTGATTATTGATACAGAAAGTTTGGATGGATGAGCAAAAACACACACCTATGATGTGATTTTTGCTTGAGCAAGTGTGTGGCCCTAAGTGCAGGCATGAATAGCAGCATGCTTAATGGCCCACAGCTCTTGCTCAGCGTCATTAACATTCCAGCTGTGGAGATTTTGGCATGCATAAGGAAGCATGACAAGACAGCTACGCATCTCCTTCCCTGCTCTCAGCACAGATTGGCATTTGACTTGAGAGGCACAGGCTCCACCAAGGACATTAAAAACAACCTGATAATTTCTGACAGATCATGTATCTTCCTGTCTGCCTGCTTGCCAGTCACACACACCGTAATATTGATGTGTTGGGGGTTTTTTTGTGAGGCGCTCTGCTGCATCCATCCAGCTACAGGTAAGGAATTATTTACACTGATCCCTCCCTAACATGCTATTTGCCCTGCAGGCAAACAAATCTACTTGGCAGATCCTAATAGATACATTTAGAGCAATTATGTGACTGATATTTTACAGGAACACATGATGTGTTTTGATGGAGCCCTGCAGAAACATTACATGAAATTTAACCGTTGGTAGGTGTTGGCACAGGCAGACATTCAGGCGGGCAAGCCCCGTGCTGTTGCACAAAGTGTTGACACACTGCTCCTGACATTACGGCAACTGTAAACCTACCTTGAGAAACAGAAACATTTAGAGAAGAGTTGCAGGGGGAGACCGCTCTGATGTAACAGATGCGGCAGCCTGTTTCCTAACACCCTCGCAAAATAGAGATACACAATTATCTGCATGCACATGCAAACACACATCAACAGTTGGAGCAGCCGAAAAGCAGGTATGTGAAGGTCTGTGTGCTGGCAGCACCTGCTTATGAGAGACACTAAGTCATGACAGACAGCGAGCGAGACATGTTTTATGTTTCAAACACTATGGACTGAAGTGTGCACGTGTTTTTCCCAGTTATTTCAGCCCCACCTTTTTGTTTTTAATGAGTTATCAACCCAAAGCTCCAACCATCAGAAGAAAACAACAGATTCAGGCCCGACCCAGGAGAAAACACACAAAGTGTCAACAACATGACGCAGAAAAGAATTTACAAAACATTTAAGAAAACATTTTATTTTACATAAACTGTACAGATGACATTTCTTTGACTAAATGATTCTTAAACAGGAACTAAAAATAACTTTCTTATTAAATAGAAAACTGAAACAAAAATAGAATTAAAGATGAAAAAATTAAGTGTTGCTTATTGTACAAAACAGAATGAAAATAGAGCTAAGAAATGAAATCATATTTCGTACCCTGATACAGTGGTAGGCCTATTGCAAATGATCAAAAACAGTATTGTACACTAACGCAATGGCCTTGCCATCTTAGTACAATAGCTAAAATCTTGGCCTCTTTGGTTCCATTAATTAGGTAAAATACATTTGAAACAAAGTTCAATTTACTTCTATAAAAATAACTTTTCAATGGCAGTTTTTGTTTCACTAATCCCGCAACTTTTCAGTGCAAACGTCACAACAATCATTCGCTTTGGAAAGGAGGCGAAAGATTACATTTCAAGTATTGATAAAGAGGCGAGGACTGAAGAGAGAAGGAAGGAGAGAGAGAAAGATGGAAAGAGAATTCAGTCTAATAGAGCATGATGAGTATGGGTATAGGTTACTATACATTGCATAGCTCACGTGGCACTTATTTAGCAATAGGACAGGACACTCAGTACCCCATGGAAGGCATTTCTTTATACAAGTGCTATTCAGGGTGTGCATTTCAGTTTCTGCAAGTGCTGCACTGCACTGTGGCGACCCACTGGGCCAAAACTAGAGTCTCCGTGTCCGCAGGCCCACTTCTACTGAGCCTTAGGGGGCGGGAGGAAGCAGTTCTCTCTCTGCTACTCCCGGTGCACAAGTGAAGTGTACTTTAAGATCTCTCTTCACCTGGTTGTCATGGTAGCAGGGCCTGCAGCACTCTTAGGCAGGAAGTTGAGGTTGAGGCCCGTAGTCAACAGCAAGAATGACAACATCAGCAGAAGCGGCAGCTCTCTGGAGGACTTTCTTTTCTTTCTTTTACCTTTCTGCGGAGGGTATAATCCTGCAAAGCATTAAGCGCTGCTGGTCTAATTCCACCAGAGAGGACAGTCAGACTTTCGGCATAGTAGGGAAGTGCTGGTGTTCTGAATTGTATAAGCTGATGAATTGTCAGTGCTTTATAAAAACAAGTCTGTCATGTGCTTAAAGTAATTAAGAGGGTTGGAGGAGCGGGGTTGGGAGCGTGGGGGTGAAGCCAATACTGTCATCGGCTGATCCTGTCACTTTCCTTAAGCGCTTGTTATCTTCAATCAAAAGGAGATGATGAGCCATTATTTTTTGACTAGAAATGGCAAACTAGAGCAAAGTATCATTTGGTGATAATCATTCCCTTCTTGTCCCATTGCTGACCAGTTGTCCACTGACAAAACTCTGACAGCAACATGTCACTCTGATAAATACACACACTCGCACAAACACGTGCACGCAAGAACACAACACTGACACTTGCGTTTGCTAGACTGTCCCAGCGTGCATGTTGCTTGCACATACAGTAGGTATAGATATATCATATATGTGTACCATACAATAACGTCCTGTTTGTACAAAAGGCCTTTTTGACTGTTCCAAGTTCAAAGATGATGAAGGGCCAGTGTGGAGTCAAGCACATCCACACTCCTCCACAATCATGTTCGGCACATCCCTCTTTACGATGTTGTATTCATCGTCAAAGTATAGCATGGACATAGTACTGAGTTTGGTGGGGATGCAGCAGGAGTTGACTGATCCCGGGCTCATCCCTCTCAAGCGGTACTGGTTAACTACTGCAGTGTGGAAGGATGAAGCCGAGCCCGGAACACCTGCCATGTAGGCCGGGCAGCTGCCCTCACAGTAGTTACCATAGTAACCAGCTGGTGCAATGATCCAGTCGTTCCAGCCAATAAGACGGAAGTCTATGTAAAATTGCTGCCGGCAGCAAAGGCCCCCGCTAGTGCCGTCACACTCCAGTCCCCGCTTGCGAATCCGGTGCTTTCCGTCCACCTGCCGCGCACGCACCACCAGGAAGGGCCGGTGGGATGGGTCGCCTGGGTCCACCAGCACCGGAGCCACGCCAGCTGACTCACAGGCCTCACAGTGGACCTCTAGGTCCTGCCGCCGGCTACCTTTTCCAAACACAGCCCGCACTGCCTCCGAGAGGGGGAAAGTATGCCAGCCACTGCGTTTCAGATCCACCCGCTTCTCCACCAGGGCCCAGCGGCCTGTTCCTCCTCCACCACCACCTCCTGGGCCTCCCTCAGCACCACTGACAGCCCCAGCCTCCTGGTAGTGGATCTTGACCGTCACCTTCCTACGGATGCCCTTCTCAGGTCCAGCTGGCAGCACACGGAAGTAGAGCCACAGGTTCGCCTGGGACACGTACAGGTTCTGGTTGCCCTCGTTGGAGATGAGGAAGTACAGACCAGACTTGGAGGATGTGTGCTCATCTGTTGGAGACAGTAAAAACAGGAATGGTTTGTTCTCAATTCTGTTTAACGGTTTATTCTTACATTTATATGTCCACATGGTCCACTACTGGAAATGTTCTGCTTTCAGCCATATTTCGTGTGCCCTAATCAGCAGATGAAGTTTGCTCAGTTGTCACGGAGATGCTTCAGTTGACTGAGATTATCCTTCCTCACCATAAGACCATCATGTGACCAAAATACTATACTTAGGTCATGTGACAACTGAACGTGTTGAAAGACTTGAGATGTGGCTGAAAGCTCTGGAAATTTTCCAGTTAGTGGCCCTTGTGCTGATGATTTTTTGTCAAATATAGTTGTTATTTCCAGAGAAAGGGCTAAAGACAGTTTCCCTTCTTCAGACATATAAACACACACACACACACACACACGTGCCCACATAGAGAGCAGAAAGCCTCCCAAAAAAGGCACAGCACTGTCTTTTAAGGGCTGTTTTCCCCTTGTTTTCTCTTTTCACCCTCCATCACTGTGTCAGGTGACCTCTGTGGCAGCTTCTGATAGGCCAGCTGTGACAGGCCAGTTCTGGGATCAGGTCCAGTTGGCCTCAGGTCCAGCTTTGTAAGTGACAGGGCCAAAGAGAGAGAGATGGAGGGAGGGGGGAGAACAGAGAAGAGGAAGACCAAGGAAAGGAGGATAGATGCAAGTGGAAAAGGTGGGAGGGTGGTGGACACGACCAAGGGTTCATTGGGTTCGCTGTTGGTGCCCCCCACACCCACCTACCCCACTCCAGCCCCCGACCCCCCTCGAACCGCACCCCCATCCAACCCCACCCGTTCCCCCCTTCTTCTACTGTGAGCACCCTAAGAGTGACAGCACAAAGCCCCCTGTGAGGCACTGGGAGACAGCCGCGCTGCAGCCCGGCATTGAAGCGCGTGGCTTTTCAGCAAAAAGCATGATGAGGCAAAAATAAAAGCCATTTACATGACACTAGCCACTTTTCTACAGCAGCACAATGAAGAGATCCCGGGAGTGTAAAGGTGACGATGGGCTCTCCCTGGCAGTACTTTTATTTATTTTTTTCTAAGCCTAATGATGTCCTCCAAATTACCCTGAGGTAACTTGAAAGGTTTCTATTTCAGGAGATTTGGTACACTGTGCTCAAGCAGAGCAGCTCCTTTGAAAGTGGCTAAATTACTTTGTTTGCCGACTGATTAGTTTGTGTCAGTGTCAACAGGTGGCCACCAAAGACGGGCCCCTTCTTTAAGGTGCCTCACGCCTCTTCCTCCTGTAAAGCACGGCTTTACATTCACACAGAAACCTGTTCAGACCAGCTCTCCACTCTGTAGCATGTCAGCTGGGAGCTGAAGCACTTCACACACACATACACACACACACACACACACATACATTTGCATTCATCCATGCACACACACACACATTCAAGCCCACAGTAAGCAATACATCAACTATCAGCCTTCTCAATACCAAAGCCTGTGGGTAAAGTATCAAGTGCACAGTGAGTAAATTCTGAAATCCATCTGAAGTAAACGACATAAAGGAATCAGCTGAACAGCAGTTTTTGAGTACGACTGCTGTAAAGGCCCCTTAGGGCTACAAGTAACTAACCTCACCTCATTCAGCGCCGTACGTTCTTACTTGCCTCGACAGCTCCGAGCTTAGAAAAAGGGGGATCGCACAGCAACGAGCACACGTGACAGAGTGATAAACAGACAGAGAATGAAGTCTATAAATAAAACTGTTTGTTACCATTCGAGATATTGGCATAACCCTTCAGAGTAGCGCACCCAAATCATGTGTAGTCCAAAACCTTCCTGTGCAGAGCTGGGGGATATAAGTAATGAAGGATTAACAGTTTGGGATATCGCTATGGTCTCTGTAACACCAGTGATGCGTATCGCTGCTCACCGTTTGAAGCAGACCTTCAGTCAACTTTTACATTCATTATCACATCGATCTTTTAAATAATAATTGTCAAATCAATGGTTTTTTAGCATTAATTCATAGCTCCATTTCACAGCTGTTTATGAACCACAAAGTGATGAAAAGGAATACACAGCAGTCCTATCACATTATTCCCATCAGGAGATAGTGAGCTGGTTGTCATGGAATTGTATTACATTAAGAACGTCTTGTCCATGTTAGCTAAAGTGCTCAGGGAAACTGTACAAATGGCCAAATGTGAACATCTGCACTCCCATGACAGCTGGCAATCTCCATAGGCTGATGAAGGCCATGTAATATTGTCAAAAGCACCAGAACAGCTATTAAATATACCTTTACATGACTGTTCTGTCAACAAGCGTTTCCAAGAAAAAAAATTGAATGTCAGCCTAGTCTACAGTTTGTTTACTTCTGCTGCAACACTTTACCAAGCTGCTGCTTGGGGATGTGAGGTCTGAAGCACTCAGTGCGCAGGGCACAAAGCATCACTCAGTAGATACAGTATGTGTTTTTAATGCCGCATCCAAGTTTGATCATATGGCTTCCTTAGTATTTAGGGCATATACCAACATGCCACATGACTTACTTGCATTGAGGTCTTTTTATGGAACAAATTGTTTTTTTCTTCCAGTGTTACAAACAAATTGGAGCTGCCCCTGACACGCCTCGGCTGACCCCAGAGTGGAAACATTGAGTATCAGCATGCAGGACACCTGGGTGGGCTTGTGTGAATAAAGAGCTGCTTCAGCGTGTCCCCACCTGCGCCACCAAGTCAGAGAAGAGGCCATGGAAGCAGGCAGGCAGCTCCAGAGCTCATTACTCAAAGCTGCTATCAACAAGACCACACGCCGCGGAAGGACAAGGGCGTGGCATGGTGCATTCGTGGCTCTAACAAGAGCAGAGGCGTGCGTGCATATAGCAGCCATCCTTAGGGCCGAAGTCTCAGCACTCCAGGAATTCTGCATAGAGTGAGTAGGTGAGGAGGGGGGTGTAACGGATGGAGGGGTAGGGTTAAGTCTCTGGGCTTTTGGCCATAGGTTAAAGCTGCTGCGGCACTGACTCTGTTGTTGCTAAAGCTTTACTACAGGGGCATTTTTAATATCGTTGCATAAATCATTTATAGGATCACAAGCTTTAGAGAGGCAGCCAGGCCCACTGAGGGCTGAAACACACACTTGTGAGTGAATGTGGAAAATGTTTGGATGAGGTCCAGGAGGGCCATGACTGACAGCTCCTCATGAAAGAGTTGTGTCCTGAAGTAAACCTGCCAACCTGATCCTCTGAAGGAACCGGGCTGGAGTTAATGACCTCCCATAATGAAGTCTTAATTCTGTGTCTTGGACCACTCGCCGCCAGTTCACTGGATCCGAACGGCTATAGCGAGCAAACAAGAAGCGGTGATCTAAACTCCATCGACCCCTCTCTCTTTCGCCCTCCCTCCTTCCCTGCTTGTGTTCCCCGCTCCGCTCCCGTGAATACGGGACACCGAATCCCTCAGTGAGGACCCACGGGACTGTGTCAGCGGAGAAGGAAGATTGGCATTGTCCCTCTCACCTGCCCGTGGCCACTTGGCAGACCTCTTACCTCTGCACTACCGCAACCGGAGATAAATAGCTGGCTCTCTGGCTGACAAGCACGCAGTTAACCCTGTGCTGAGGGGAGGCAGAGGATGCAAGCTGACCTCAATGCTCCACACATACACAAAGCACATAAACAACTATCCACATCCATTTGCTGGCCCCTGTTGGCTAAACATATGCCAACTCAACCCCCAACCCGCCTTGTCCTAAACTGTGACAACAACAATTCAGGCTCCCTCATGCTTGGGGGACAAGCTCCCCTGGCTTCAGAGCTTTCTGGAGACCTTGCCTCTGAGCCATGCCCCGGCTGGCAGCATCAGATCTGGGGGGCGTGAGCCAGCTGGCCAGGAGGCAGACGGGGTCTAGGGAGCAGGGACTCAAGCCAGCTCCATGGTACAATGCCACACAAAGGCTCAAAGGTGTGAGGAAGAATAGAACTAACCAAAAAAACAAAAGTAGAAGAAGAAGAAGAAGCAAAGGAGCCCAGCAAACCTTTAGAACGACAAAAACATTCTTTACAACACTGCAATATGGGAACACACACATGCACACAATATCACCCCCCCCTACAATCCCCAACACCATACCCCTCCGCCCACACTCTCCCAGTCCAACCCCGCATGAACTCAAATGTCTCATGCATTATTCTGATTTCTTTTGTTTTCTCTGCTTTTTTTCTGCTTAACGTTGACATGTTGGGTTCAGTAGGAACACATAGTGCTCTTATAATAATTGCCTGGCTTTTGTTCCCTTGTCATGAGGATGCTCAGATCATTCCCATAGAAAGGCGGGACCTAACAGCCCATTCAGGCTAATTGTACCGGCAGGGCCAATGGGAAAGGACAGGATGGTAGCCTACGTGTGTGTGTGTGTGTGTGTTTAAGACATACTATTTTGGTATCTTTAATTGTATGTTTTCTTTTTGTTAAACTAACAGTTTGTGTCAAATACATGGTTCTCACAGTGCTACCTGACAATTATTGGATTCTGTCAAGCACAGATGATTTTAGGTGTGTGTGTGTGAAAGAGAGAGACAGAGAGACAGAGAGACAGAGAGAGGAAAGGGTGTTCTCTTTGGACTTCTGAGAATTAGTTAGATACACATTCTTAGAGGAGGGGATAAATGGCCAATTGAGGGACTTTGTCCGTATCTAAAAGAGGGCTTTATACATTGGAGTATTGAGTGTGAGCACAGCTTTAGTGATGAAATTGGATTCAGAGGTTCTTTTTATCCCCAAGACAACACATGAGGGTAATTTAAGGACTCTTTCTTTAGTTTAATTTCTTTTTGATTTTCAGCTAAAACAGGAGGCTTTGTGATGTAATCAGATGATGAAAATGATGAATGCACTAAATCCAATTAGTTTATGGCTTTAAAAAACCAACTGTTGTGTCTGTCTCATTTCTTCCATCTCTGCTGCTTAGTCATAACAACATGATAGCTTTACAGAATGAAATATCTTTGAATGAGACTGATTTTAAGTTATTAACTCACCTGGTTCCTTGGGCTCCCTATTACATAAAGTCAAAAGGTGAATGGGTTCATCAAGGGGTCGGTTTAGATGTGTGCAATGAATTATTGATTACTACCTGATTCGGCGAAGCTGATAATCTCAGAGGTCTCTGCTAGAACTTCGTTGTTGAATGCAGCCTGTCCGTCAAAGCTGGGGATCTCCACCCGGCCGTCCTCTCGCACTTTCCCGGCGTGCAGCCTCCTCAGCGCCGTCACCATCGCAGCCTTCGGAATGGGATGTGTGATGTTGGGTCTCTCTCTCATCTGCAGCCGGTTCAGTATGTGCCTCTTCACCGCCTCCAAGAAGTCTATGTTCACCTTCTCATCCGGCGTCCTGAGGCCGCAGGACGCGCACGACTCCTGGGGAGAGCTCTGAGTCTCTGTCCCGGTCACCGAGCTGCAGCGCACGGAGACAACGCACGCAACTAAACAGGACAAAGCCAGACTGTATATGCTCATTTTTCTAAAGTTAATATAACACTCCAAATGCTATGGAAGAGAAGGGTTAATAACCTATATTAAATTAAATTACACACACTGAGGTTTAAACTAATTTTATATTACAGATTTAAAATTCCGGGAGAACATCCACTTGATCTCCAAAAGTGAGACGCCTCAAGATATCCAGAGAAGCCAATGAAATATTTGTATTCCCAAACATACCAGAGTGCTGCTGAAATTGTGAGGCTAAATAACTCCGGTCATTATGCATTCAGTGTGTTATCCAGCAATGCGTCTTGCACAAAATAGTTCATCTCTGTGATTGCGAGGCGCACTCAGGAGTTCTGATTGTTGACGCGGATCTGTCACACCACGTCCAGTTCAGACGTGGAATCTACCAAAACAAACGAGTACACTGCTTTGCCGATAATTCAAAAAAGAAAACCCAATCGGTCTTCAAATGTGTTCAGTCCGCTCTTCCCCATTCACACAACATGCAGAAACTCCACTTCTACTGTCGCAGTCTCAAAGAGAACAACAACGCTCGGTGTCCCGCGTCTTTTGTGTATGCGCTTGGGTACCGTGTCCGGTGCGCCCGGCTGTAGATGGCCAGCTCCGTGCGTACTGCAAGATGCTGCTCACTAAGACCCTTTTCTCTCTTTGCAATCACGACAACAGGGGCTCCGCACACCCAAAGTTTTTATACAGGAGTCGAAACCACGTGGGGATTTCCACCAACTGGACGCAAGGGATTATTAGACTAGATGTCTCCACAGCCACGACTCTGGTGAGCGCTGAGGAACAGGGTTGTATTATGGTAACACGCCTGCCCAGAGAGGTTGCAAAGGCAGTATTATTGGACTTATAGAGAAACATAATATGATAATCCAACTGTGAGATCTCAGGATATGAGAGCACATCTTTGGTTTGGATACTGTGCGCAGTCCAGGCTATTAAAGGTTCTGTCACTGTTATTAACGTTAAGTCACAATTTCTGGGCTCGTCCTAGAAATGAAACTTCTAGCCTATTCCATTTAAAAAAAATTGATTTAGACAATTATTAAAACGATTACAGGATCTTTTCAGCATCTTAACACCATGCACACATCATACATTCAGGTAATGAAAACATTTCAAATTATGAACTGAAGACTTCACATTACGTGTAGGCCTAAAACACAAATGAATATAAAAAGACTTAAAAAACTGGGTGAACGAATCAATAAAAGTTGAAAGTTAAGTCATGCGTGTTCATGGCCGGTTTTAATGCTGATCATCAAATAAACAGCGCCATCTACCGATATAAACCTCTCATTACACAGATGTATTGATGTATTGATAGATAGATAGATAGATAGATAGATAGAGCAGTAATGTAGGTCAGTAGGACAGATGGCATCTGATCATTGGAGTCAATAAGAAAATAAGAGTCAAATAAAAAGCTAGTGAATTTTGGGGAAATGTCTAAAATGATGCACACGATATTTTTCATATATATATTTCCATTTGGTGGAAGGATGTAGCCATAAACAAGTCTTGGATTTGAACAATTCACATAAATATTAGTCCATACTGCGTACAGGCTGGAGCCAATCCCAGCTGGGGCGAAAGGCGGGGTACACCCTGGACAGGTCGCCAGTCTATCGCAGGGCCACACATAGACAAACAACCTCTCATACTCACATCCACATCAATTTTTGGAGACACCAATTAACCTAGCCTTTGGATGGTGGGAGGAAGCCGGAGCACCCGGAGAGAACCCACAGGGAAAACATACAAATTCCACACCCACAACCTTCTTGCTGTGAGGCGACAGTGCTAACCACTGCCTTATAAATATTAGTATATAGAACAAATATTATAATGCTTAATTGAAGAAAAGAAGATGTATAGATAATAATAGATGTATTATTATCTAATAGATATATGCTGATGTCAAACAGTATTGAATGCAACCTATAAGGACAAGGCTGACATTTATTTAATATTTTTCTTATTGTCAACAAATGAAAAGAACAAAACCAACGGTGAGCCTACTATCCAAGGAGGGTTAAATCAATCAACTGGACTTGGTTGAAGATTTGTTAGTGCTCCTGGCTGTAACATCATGGTCGTTAGGGTCACCTGAGGCAAGGGCTGCAACTAACAATTCTATCTGTCGATTAATTTCTCGATTAATTGATTATTTCTTTGGTTTATAAAATGTCTGAAAAAGTGAAAAATGACTATCAGTGTTTCCCATTGCCCAAGATGTGAAATCTCTTAAAGTACCTTCAACCAAGTCCAGTTGCCCTTGATTTAGCCTTCTTTGGATAACTATGACCTTGACAACAATGTACTAGTCCGTCCTTCAATACATTCTGACTTCCCTACCCTGTCTATGACACCCCATTGGTTCCAACTAAAGACAGAAATCTTTAAAACTAGTCACAAATATTTAGTTAAATTTTTTTTAAAGGCTCAACAACTTTCCTAAAACAGCTGGACATAGGAAATAGTGCATTTGTTGGGGACTATTTTCAGTTGTGGATTAATGCACATGCGGTGCTCTAGTGAGTATCTCTGGCAGCAGGATAGATGGGATTAAGTAAAAAGAAAACTACAGTGGTCACCAGCATTTTTCTTTACATAAAGTGAAATAAAAGGTAACTTAAGGGTGTAAAGTAAGAATCATTTTTGAATTACAAAATTGAGAATTTATCCCGTTCATGAAAGAGTAAAAGGCTGATATGAAATCACAACCATCTATGTTCAATTCAGATTTCTGTTCAGTGGAACATCTGAAAACAAGAGATTTTGTATGAGTTGACTAGTTGCTAGTGGTGGGCAAGCATGTTTCACTTGGCTTTCCACAAACCCATGTGGCACTGTGCCTCATACTGTATATCTCCTAGAGTAGGCCAATAACTGAGCCTTATTCCTGCAGTTATAGGTTAGACAGAAAGACAACAGAACCTTGAGCTCTGGCGCCATCGTGTGAAATTTAGGTTTTATTATAGGCATTGTTATTATCTCCATACTGTCAGTTTGTAGAAAGTGAAAGCAAATGTGCAAGTGTCTTAACCAGATTTGGTAGCTTGTGGGGATAAAATATGTCACAGACATTTACTATAGTTAATATAAGGGGATATATTGTAAAGGAGCATACACTGTAGGAGGTCTAGGGCTTCAAATGTGATCCTGATTTTTATGTTTGTGTGTGCTGTATTTTGTCACAGTTACACTTACTTACTTACAACTTAGATAATTGTTAATGGCTGTATTTTCCATTTTCCAATTATCTATTTCACTTCTGCAAAAAGGTAATATGTGATAAACGCAACATAAAAACTCAACTAAAAAAAGTAACACTATTATAAAAATATAAAAGATATTTTCTTGTTCACAGAATGTCAGTAAACCCTTTATACAAATAAGATTTAACATGTGATAATACTGATGTTTTTTTTTTTTTTACATACTTCTCAAATAGAGAAAAGGTTTGTTCTTCAGGCAGTTATGAATCAGTCAGAGTCATTTGCCATACAGAGATGGGACTGTGTCTGGTGCAGGGTCTTCCCCCCAGCACCAGCAGCTGATCAGGCAGATGATGGGCTATATCTCCATCCTCCTCGTCGAACAGGTCCTCATCTGTGCTGCTGCACTGTTTCCTGAAAGCCTTGTTTTCAAAGGTCAAACAGTTTCCAATCCGCTGTCCATCTTTCCCCATCAAGCCCTCCTTGCTGTTGTCCAGATCTGATGATTGTGTGAGTGTTTTGCTACCGTAGCACCTGTCCAGGCTGAACGTCTCCAGCTCTATAGCCCCCTCTGATCCTAGAAAGGTGACTGGGGCAGGGAAGCACTTGTTTTTAAAGGGCCTTAGTTTCCAATCCAGCGGCCTGGGTTGGAGTCCTGAGCCGGAGAAGGAGCTGCTGGTGTTTGACTTGTAGCTGGGACCCAGCCCAATACAGCAGTGGTGGATCTTGTGGGGGGGGTTCGAGCCTGGGAGTGTGGCGACCTGCCCCCAGGTCTGAGTGGTAATACTGTACCTCCACAGGCAGTTTTTTGGAAAGTTCTGGCTCTCACCTCCTCCGAAAAGAAGCATACTGTCCTTGTAGGCCACAGCCGAGTGGCCCATCAGTCTCGAGGGACCAGACCTGAGGAAGTCAACCATAGGTAGTAAATCTTCAAATCCTACTGAACACATACAACAAATACTAGAGTTAAAGAGATAACTGAAAAAGCTGACTGATTAGAAGCTGAGCTAGAACAAAGAAAAGCTGAGCACACGTGGAAATCTGGTCTTCAGGTACACTTCACTACGACCTAATCTCAAAACTGCCTTTCATCTCCAAGGTTGTAGAAAACATTTTTTCCTAGCAGCTCCTTGATGTTGTGAAAAACAATGACATTTTTGAAAAATTCTAAATGTCACCACAAAGTAGGGTAGGCCTACTTGCTCTGGCCCTTTGCTCTGCATGAAGAGAAGGCTGAAACATGAGAGGACGAACTCTCCGTAGGTGGGTTCGTGAGATTTTGCGGGCGAGGAAACACCTCAGCAAGGAGGCACATCGTTTCGTTCAAGATCGGACGTGCTTCGTGTGGTGTTGGCCCGGCCCCTCGTGCACTGTGATTGGACGGCTGGGTAAAAAGTGACAGCAATGAGCGCAGCGTTTTTCCCAAAGTTGAACATTTTTCAACTCTCGGTCAACTTAGCGCGGAAAAGACGCTCAGCGCCTCGTCAACCTGCCGTTTGTAGTGGGAGCGCCGCTTTTTTACAACCTGGTAACAACCTTTTACAACCTACCAGGTTGTAAAAAAGCAGCGCTCCCACTACAATGAATTGAAAAAAGACGCTGGCGTCAGAAAAAAGCGCTTTGGTGGACATGGGCCCTTAATCTAAAAACTCTGAACTGTTTCCAGATTTTGCCAAACTCACTTTGTACTTTGTTTGATAAGTGCTTTATAAAAAACATTATTATTATTATAACTCTACATGCATTACTAATGTAGAAATGATGAAATGGGTGTTTAGATGTACATATGGTCTCGACAGGTTATCATTTCCTGAAACTGTTGTTTGAAATAGGGCTGCAACTAACGATTATTTTCATTGTCAATGAAAGCTCTATTTGAAATAAACCAAAGCAAAAACATCATGTCTATTGGTTATGACATATTGGTTACTCAAGGCTATAAGGAAAGTAATCCCATTACAAATGACTTTATCTTTGCTTTATTTTCTACCGAGGAAGAGGACGCGGAGGTGAAGAAGTAGGAGGAAGAGGAGGAGGAAGAGGACGCGGAGGTGAAGAAGTAGGAGGAAGAGGACGCGGAGGTGAAGAAGTAGGAGGAAGAGGACGCAGAGGTGAAGAAGTAGGAGGAAGAGGAGGAGGAAGAGGACGCGGAGGTGAAGAAGTAGGAGGAAGAGGACGCGGAGGTGAAGAAGTAGGAGGAAGAGGAGGAGGAAGAGGACGCGGAGGTGAAGAAGTAGGAGGAAGAGGAGGAGGAAGAGGACGCGGAGGTGAAGAAGTAGGAGGAAGAGGAGGAGGAAGAGGACGCGGAGGTGAAGAAGTAGGAGGAAGAGGACAAGGAGGTGCAAGAGGAGGATGAGGAGGGGGAAGAGGAAGGGTAAGAAGAGTAAGAAATAGAATTACCGATGACATCAGAGCTACAATAGTGGACCATGTAATCAACCATGGAATGACCCTGAGAGAAGCTGGCCAACAGGTTCAGCCTAACTTGAGCCGCTACACTGTAGCAAGCATCATAAGGACATTTCAAAATGAGAATCGGTTAGTACAGTCACTTTGCACTACGTTTTGTAGCACTGCCATACTCTAATGAGAAACACAACAATATGTTGTAAAAATACTGAAATTGTTACTTTACAGAATTGCTAGATGTCCAGATGCTGGGGGCAGAGGAAGAATGTTCACTGCAGAACAAGAGACCCATATAGTCAATATGGTGATTGCAAATAATTCCATAAGGCTACGAGAAATACAGCAGTGCATAATTGAGGATGACACCACCTTCCAAAACATACACAATGTGAGCATTTCTGTATTATGTCGTGTACTTGCCTGCAACAGAATCCGAATGAAACAAATCTACAGAGTCCCTTTTGAAAGAAACAGTGAACGTGTAAAACAACTGCGATATGACTATGTGCAGGTAAGCTATAGTATCATTGGTACTGAATCTGGAAGTGCTTAGTGCTGTGCACGGGCCTGATGTGCTGCATTTGTTTTGTCTTGTCCAGAGAGTGATGGAGCTAGAGGCAGATGCCATGGGTCATGAGCAGCTTTTTGTGGATGAGGCTGGTTTTAACCTCACTAAAACAAGGAGACGTGGCAGGAACATTACTGGACACCATAATCAATGTCCCAGGACAACGTGGTGGTAACATAACTATGTGTGCAGCTATAAGTCAAAATGGTGTTGTTCACCATCATGCAACCATAGGCCCATACAACACTGCACAAATTATTACATTCATGGACACCTTACATGACATGCTCACTAATCAGAGACCAGAACAGACCAGATATGTCATCATATGGGACAATGTTACTTTCCAGAGGGCTGCTTTGGTCCGCAGCCGGTTTACAGATCACCCACTCTTCACTGTACTCAACCTCCCACCATACTCTCCATTCTTGAATCCCACTGAAGAGTTCTTCTCTGCCTGGCGCTGGAAGGTCTATGACTGTCATCCCCATCAACGCATAGCCCTTTTACAGGCAATGGAGGCATGTGGGGATATTGACCAGGCATCATGTCAGGCCTGGATACGGCACTCCAGAAGATATTTTCCCCAGTGCCTTAGACTAGAGGACATTGCATATGATGTAGACAAAATTTTGTGGCCAGACCCAGAGAGACGACACGATGTAGACTGATTTATTATTTTTGTTTCTCAGTGAAATTACTATTTTGTGTTTTGACTTGGAAAAAAAACACTTGTTTGTTTTGATGTGTGTAAATAAACACCAGGACTTGAAGTTTGGATCCCTGTATGTTTACAGAACTATGACAAAAGTATGACCTCAAACTGACATAGCCTACCTTGTGCACAGACAAAGCAAAAGCCAGATGTGTTTTTTTTATTCATACCATCAGTGTGTAGTTGGCGCATTGTGGGCTTATTAATGTGATGGCTTGTGTTAACTGTTTGATACAAAAATACCATTTTTACGAAGGTTTGAAGAGTTAAGCAATTTATTAGCTTTTGCAAGAGAATTACAATGTTTTGCTGATTTGGTGAAGGGTTTTCTTATTTGTGTGTAGAGTTTTGCAAAAATTAGCCAATAGTTACAAAAAATGTGCTTAAGCCATCAGAAAAAACTGTAATCTGGAACCTTGCTGTCTAGTTCGAGTGAGAGCGGACATCTGGCCAACTTCTCATTCATGATGAACAACTGGGGTTGTGTTTGTGAACCATTGTTGCAGGTATGTTTATATATAAAACTGTTAAGCATTTTATTGCAGTGTATGTAGTTGACGAGTTAAAGTGGCAGGAGTAAGTTTGTGTAGGCTGCAGACAAGCCTTCTATACTCCACTGCCACCAAAAGGTGGTAGCACAGTATATTTTGGTTCTATATTTGTAAAACGCAGCTTTAGAGTGAGGACATTGGGTTAAAATATAATCCATGTAATAATTCCATGGTAATGTAATAGGAGTTATTTTGAATATTGTTTATTTAAATATTATTGCATTTATTGTTGATGGCAGCTTACTAGTGACTACTGATTTATTATTTACTACTCATGATAATTCCAGTGTAAATCTTAATGTGATGAAAATGTGTCTACAGTGTTTACAGTACTGTGATGTGTTGATGTGATGTGTGATGACAATGATCAGCAACACACAGCTGAAAGCATTGCTGCTGCCTCCACTGAGTCATTTAAGTCATGTGGAAGGGGTACCACAAGATCACAAGAGTCGTGTCAGGATCTGATTTAGCTCAGGTGACACTGACAATTGTTCATCACAGTTGTATGTTTTCATTGCAGTAAACATTTTTATAAATTGACCCTTCGCTCACCTTAGTTACTGTTGCTAAAGTCCGACAAGCTGTCAGACCTGTTTGACTTTCATCATGGTGCTGCCACTGTCTATAACTGCATTCCCTGGAGAAATACTGTCAATTTTTTGGAAAAAGCGATCTCAGAAAGGAGCAGACAGTTTTGCATCATGCACACTGTATTTGAAGGTTTTATTCAGGCTGTCAAACTGACGTGAAAAAATAAAGACAGAAGCTAAAGCCTAACAATCACAGAGTAAAAGTGAACCACCTGACTAGTGACAAAGAACAACAATATTAAGGATCAACACTGTTCCTGTCCAGCTGGGTAACGTTAACGATAGGTCTCTGTTCATTATTACAATCATTAAAAAGCAGAACAGTAGGGCTTTATAACGTTACATTCAGTAGTAAGTTAGCTAGTGTTAGCTAGCTAACATTACATTAGGAACAATCCACAGCCGGCATTTTTCTGGATTTGTTTTAGATTTTAGAAAGGGAATAAATCGTACCACTCCGTTCAACCTCTCTGGGGAGCGACTGTAACTATTACAAGTGACCCAGGAAGAGAGTTTGACTATATCTTGGAAAGATATGGCAAAAGAAAACTCTTTTTGCATTAAAGTCAATGGAGCGCAGCCCTGAAGGTGTCCGACCTCAGTTAGAGCGATTCCTATACTGTGGTGTGATTGTCCATTTGCATATTCGGGGCGTGGCTTAGTGATGGGTCAATTAGGTAGAGGATAATGATGCAGTCAGGTGGGGATGTGAGAGAAAAAAGTGACTGCAGAAGAGGAGGGCAAACAACGCTGCCAGTCCAACAGCAGACTGGAGTTAGTTTGATAATCACCAGCTTGGCACAGTTTCCCCAATATGGTCTGCACTGAGTTAAAAGTTCTTTTAAAGTTCAATATTGAACAGCTGAATGCAGCTGACTAATGTCAGTACAGCAGGTTGTTTTGCCGCAGATCAGAAATCTATTTTAAATCATTCTGATCCTCTAAAACAAACTGTGAATCCATCTTCTTTCACACAGACTGAATACAAGCGCTGACCACACCAGCTGATAATAGCTGCATATAATACACACACACACACACACACACACTCAGGGCTTGACATTAACACCTGGTAACACTGTCAAGCCCACTAGCCACTTTGGCGTGTTGAAAAATTGTCTTTGCAAAAAAAAAAATTGCAATGTGACATTATGACACTACCCGCACATAGTGTTTGTTCATTGGTCCATTAGTGAAGCCCATTGTCTTGTGCACTAGTGACAGACGACACTGTAAACAAGAAAACGTTGTAGATAATGAACTAGCGGACGTCAGGAGCACCGGGAGATTTCCCGGTGGCCTGAGGGCTGTTTGGCCTGCTGTTAATTAACAACTTAACCAGCGTCAGCGATGACAAAGCAAGCTTTTTAATAGCAGGAGAATCCACACAACAGGCGCGTCTCACACTCACCTGCAGTGCCACGGTGCGAGGGTGCGCACGAGAAATATGACATATAGACTTTTGTCAAATGAGAATAAATAAGTTGAAACTGTCACAGGGCAGCCACAGTCCCTTAGACCTGCAGACCGTCAGCCTCCTGCCTGCTTTCAACCTGATGGTATGATCTCTGTCATCACACGCGAGTGGTCGCATGTACACACACATCAACACAGCATTCAGTCAGTGCGTGACTAAAAAATTTTATTCTGTAAAATTACAGATATCTTCATGATTAACCCCTTCACGCCGATTGTCGCGAATTCACATCATACCTCTTCCTTGCAGACTGCAAGCCAAGATAGCACATGGATTCCCCCGATGCCTGTTGGTACATATTTGATACGAACCTAGGAACCTTTTTCTCAACCTGGTTTCTCATTTATGCCTGTTGTTGCTAATTTGCATCTTACCTACATCCTACCTGAATTTATATCTTTTCTATGTTCTAAAGACAAATTAACAATCTTCACTTAATTTAACATCAGCTTGAAAGTAAATGAAAACACAAATCTTTTTTTTTAGTTTTTGATCGTAAAAAAATTCAGGCGTTAAGGGGTTAAGGGACATGGTGGTGTTTAAAAAAGAAAAAAACAGACTACTAGCAGGGCTGCCCTTATGTCACATCATATGTAATATCGCTGTCAACTACCTTTCCAGAGTTGATTCTATTTTTTAATAAAAATAATCATGCCACGTAGGAAAGCAGACGATGCGTTTGTACTGTATCCTCGTTTCAGGTGGAAGTATCTCCAGTTACTCACAGCTACCAGAGCTTCTTGATGAGAAACATAAATCCAGTCAGATCCTGCGTACAGGGTTGTGCCGTTGGGTAATCAGCAAAAAAGTTAATTCCAAGCCCCACAGAGTATGTGTGTGTGTGTGTGTGTGTGTGTGTGTGTGTGTGTGTGTACCGTCAAAAATATTATCACAAAAAAGACTTGCAATATTGTGATATTATTATAAGGCCATATCGCCCACAAGCAGTATTTTTTCCCACGAAAAGAGTGCTCTGTGTACTGCTGGGACACATACACACACAGGAACAATGTCAATAGCCATGTTTCCATCCAATTGTCATGCGAATTTTAAGCGTACTTTTGAAATTTGTAAAATCTGTGCGTTTCCATCAGCTGGTTTGGAGCGAATAAACCAGGCTACACCAAGTGTCACTACGTCAGCAGTCGAGGTTACACATGGCTGTAATAAACAAGACGTATGGGTTCCAAACCAGAAACAAAACCAGTCGCATGAACCTGATGACTACGGCTCTGAGAAAAATGGAGAGATGTCCTCAGAAATGTGTTTCAAGAGGCAAGTTGCTAAGAGCCATGTCTCCGCACGTAATGGTAAAATGACTAATAATGACGTGTGTGCACCGACCGTATGTGTCGTCTGCACATGTGTCAACATGTCCACATATGCAGACTTCCAGACAGCCCTGCTGAAAATAAGTAATAAATACACTACTGCATTACAAGGCAATAGTGTATTAACAGGAATTCATTACAGCCTGTTACATTAAATTGCAGCGCAGATCAGCCGCATCACGTAGAGTTGTGTCAATTGAGAGCCACATACTGGGTGTTGCACACAGACAAAAGGAGTAGTCAAGAAGACCAGGTGTAACAATCATGCACATATGATAAAATTGGTGCTTTCCCTGATTTGTTGCGTCAACTTGTCAGTTTCAGCACACATCAACCCACAATGACATGCGGCAAGATGCTGCAGCTGTTTGGGCTTACTAGACTGCAGGTGTTTCGATGCATTCATACCCTACCAATGTGTGTTGCAGTTAACAATGCACCATAGTGTTCTATGATAGGAAATTCCACAGATAGGAAATCATTCAAAAGTTTATGTGTTATGTGATCAGCATGGTGGTCTGTCTGTCCGTTTTAAGCATTCATTTCTATTATTCAAAGACTACTTTTTAAAACTCCTAACTTGTGTAAGGAAAGACTACGGTTTTGTCTTGTGATAGAGAAGGACGGGGTGTTTCCACTCAACACAGTAAACGTCTTGAGGAACCTTCATCTAGCCAGCATTTGAGAGACAGCATATTAGGGTTCTTTTGCGATATTAATACCATATTTTACTGTGGAACCCAGGCAACATTATAAAGGACAAACTGACAGCTGAAATCCCTACTTACTTGTTTTTGAGGGAAGTCCACATATGGCTGGTGGAATTCCACCTCCAGAAGTCTCTCTGCTCCTGCAAGCCTTTCAAGCCCCCATACAGGTACATGCAGCTCTGGTAGGCCATGGCTGAGTGACTGTGTCTGGGGCCTGGGCCTAATGAGCCCTGCTGAGAGCCATTCAGCAGTGACCATGTCATGGTATCTGTCAGGCATAGTAAACACACATAAGGATCTACATTTAATGCACATACCGGAGCTGTGGGGTCTTCTCTGTGGAAACCAAACGGGAACCTCCGGGTCTGAGAATTGAGGCGAATGTGGAAGGCCCTTAAACCTGCATTCTATCGAACGGCCAGCAGGGAGCAAAATTCTCTGGTTGTAGAAAGAAGTCTGGTTCCATTAGAAATAATGGTAAAAGATTTATTACCTCAGTAAACACTTTCATAACGAGTTTATAGTCTCAATTGCTAGTTTCATGTCTTCTTAAATACAACATGATGTTCTTTTAGTAAAATATAGTCCACTTTAGATGAAAACAGAAGATAAAGTATGCTTCAGGGCGGGACTACCCTGTGATTGACAACCACGGCGACCTGTCAATCAGGCTAGAGTGACTCGTACCCTCAGCACCGTGTAAATGTAACCAGCTGTTAAGTCAGCTGTTTCTCTGGAGAGTTTCTGTAGCTGAAATTATCATCCCGGTTAAAATGACAGTTAACGTGAATTACAGACGCACACAGGAGCCGTTGGCTCCACAGTCTTGTCCAAATATGGTCACTTCCGGTGCCACTGGTCGAAAAAAAATCAACATGGCGGTGGCCAAACTACCAAACTAGAGGCTTCAAAACGGCAGTCCACAAACCAACGGGTGACGTATATCACGATGACTACGTCCACTTCTTTTTTACAGTCTATGGCATACAGTCTACAGTCTATACAGTCTATAGATACAAATAAGAACACTATACTGTGTGCATCCACGAGTAGCTATAACAAGAATAAACACCCTTGTATACTTTTCTATGGGAATAAAAGCAATTTTAAACTAACCAAAATTCAAACTCCAGAAGTCCTGCGAGGATCCTTTCATGTCTATGAATCCTCCATACACCAGCATTGCAGAGCCAACCACCACAGCGCTGTGTCCTTTTCTGTTGGTTGGCAGTTGGGTCTACAAACACAGACACACACATACATGCACATACAAACATCTTTAAGAGTCAACAGGCTACTTACAGTATTTATATATATATATATATATGTACAGCAGTTAGACCATCAAATAAAACAATGATTTCAAAATTTGCATTGACTTTCTGAAAAGGCGCTGACATTGCCTAGTAGCCAGCTGAACCCAAACATTGCTTTTGTCTTTAACTGCAGAACTGTGACAGCTGAACTTGTACTGAGGATCTTGCAAGAGTTGTTTATCCATCGTTTCCCGTTTTGTATCAAAGAGCCGTTGAATTGAACCAGATTGTTCATTAATGTAACATCATCAGGCTCTTTATAAAACCCACCACTGGTTATGTGTACAGTTACATTTCAAGTGATGTTGCACAATCAGAATTCAGAACAACAAAACACACTGGTGTCTAAAACATGTATTGACAGGAACGAGGCAGAGGAGAACGGCAAAATCAGCTACAGAAATCCAGATCTAATGTCAGCCGTGACCTGGGAGCAACTAGGAGCTAAGAAGCATCTGACTTGCATGTTGAAAGAAATCCACTTGAATTGCCTCCAAACTTGTAATTCCTTTTCAGAAACTCTGAGAAATGAAGCATCTACCACTTGGAGTTTTAGCCTTGCTAGCTATCACTGCTGATGCTAACAAGGCAGTTGTTCAGCTATTGATTCCAAAAAGAACTGCTGCTCAAATGTAAAACAGGGTAATTTCCAGGAAGGACCAACTGTACCTGATGTGTTTTGTTTTCATTCAACTAACTTCAGTACAGTACATTCCCCAATGTGTTAAGTCTTATGACTACAAATGCAAAACATGTCATTATTTACATGTATTATCCATTTAAAACAAGATCTAATCCTTTACAATTGTTGTCAGTAAGAATACTGACAATGAAACTTGACAAGAGCAACAGGAGACCAGAGTGGTTTCATTTTATCTGTTAGTACTCAGTCATTCTGATGTAAAAGGCGCTGTGTACCTGAGGGGAGCTCGTCTTTCCATGGCTGCGCACCCACTTTTGCTTTGCTGAAACACACAACAATGGAAAATGAAAATAAAGGAGAGCTTAGCTAATGAACTTGAGAAGATGATATATTAAATAATGATGGTAAGTTAAAGTAACAATCTAGAAGATTTCAGAGTTACTATTGCTGAATGAGGTAACACAATGGTGACTGAGCCTATTGCCCACTGATGAAAATATTGCAATATTTATATATCTGCAGTATAGAGTGTCACTCCCAGAAAAATAAATCCGTATTAAGTTACTGCTGATGCAAACAAACCTTTCCCTTTTTTACTGCAGCTTCACATTTAAAGTATTTAACTGGAAACATAAGTTGACTTTTATAATGAAACAATCACAGGAAATGCGATGTGTTTGAGTGTCGCTATTATTGATCAAAAATGTGTCTGCAACAAGGCAACAGTTATTTCCAGCAGCAGATCAGTTTGAAATATTGCTGGGAGTAATGAAGAGTCACGAGCAGCACAGTGAGCTGTTAGATGAAGAGCTGCAGGAGACAGGCTGCACACTGAGGTAACCAGCCCTTTCACTGCTGTTCGCAGACTCGTGCAGCAGAAAATCATATCACGGCTGCTCACAGAATGATGGAAAAAGGCCAATTACTGCCTGACTTCATCATTAAAACGCTTAACGTTTGTTTTGCTGCCCCCAGAATTCTAGGACCTGTAGTATCAAACCACATTTCCTGTTACCCCCAGTAAGGTGTTCCCAAATCAACCAGGGCTGCACTTTCATGTCATACTCCTATGAGCAGACTTTGTAATGATCACAATGAATTATTATCTCCCATATTTTGGTACTATCCTCCAGTGGCACTGTTCTTGACACAGTGAAATATGGCTGCAAGACTGTAGTATAAAAGCTTAACTGGACATGCACACTGATTATTTAAAATGATGTGCAGGATCATCCTGCTCTGAAAAAGCTTTATTTTAACACAAACATGGAGAATAATTTGATTTACAACTGAACGATTTAAACCTATTATAGAACAAGTACAAGACATATGCTGATTGATAAGGGGAAAAAAATTAAACATTTCATTTTGCAGACGCTTTTATCCAAAGCGACTAACAATTGCTATTTATGTTACAGCTCTAGAACATTGTAGCTATCTTAACCTTATAAACTACGGCTGTGCAAGTAATAAAATTTGATTTTCAATTATGATTATGGCTTCCAATAATCATGAAAACGAAATAAAATGACTAATGTGCCGCATTCCATTTTGCAGAGATGCTCTCGTTTTGTCTTGTGTTAGAAATTGTGCCCCCCCCTAAAAGACCAAACTCATGATGTAATGACTTATTGTCAGCTCGGTAGTTCTTCTGTCTCTGCTCGGCAGTGGCCCATCTGCCCCCCAAAGCTGTCATTCTAGTGGAGACACTGTGCTGCTGTCATCCTCTTGCACACTTAAGATGCCATTTAATGTTGCTAATGTTGGATTGCTGTTTCCTTAGTAAGTGAGTAATTGTGTTAAATAATTGTGATTATGAGCAGCCCTATGCTTAATACAGCTTTACATGATCAGTATTAGTGAACAGAAATTACATTTTCTTATGTTGTTACTTTTTGTTGAGTAGCTGACTTTTATCATATGGGAGTTTTGTAACATAAAAACTGGGAAACATATTTATTTTATAGTCCATGTGAGATTTCACACACAGCTGATCTATGGTACTGAATATTACCACATGGTTTTGGAGCTGTGAGGCTGGAAGGGACAAGCCTGTGCATTTGCTTATAGCCTAAAATAATAATAGTGACTAGCCTTGGCTGCAATATGTATAGACCTCCACAGTGAAACTCACCAATGTCAAATACCCACAGGGAACATCTCCACTTGGTGTATGCAGAATCCAGCATGCCTCCAAAAACATACAGGAAGCCCTGAAAAGGTCGAAGCTGTTAAACATATTCTTGACACACTGACACACCAGTGTGATATTGGCAGAGATAGAAGCAACATCAGATAAATCACGTTTTTATGAAATCGAAAAGAAATGACATCATTGATAAGTTTGTACCTCATGAGCCACCATAGAATGTTCTTCTAGTTCTTCTGGTGCAGCTTCACCGGTGCAGTTCAACTCTGTCCACTCATTACACACTATAATATTGCACATAATCATGTGTTTTATTAGGCGGGCATCAAACCACAACATGCTGCTTTATGTAACACAGCTGCTTTCTTTCTTCTGGCTTTTAGAAGAGCATACCACAGGACACTTTTCTATATCGCATGCATCATATACAGGTGCTGGTCATATAATTAGAATATCATCAAAAAGTTGATTTATTTCAGTAATTCCATTCAAAAGGTGAAACTTGTATAATGTATACATTCATTCCACACAGACTGATATATTTCAAGTGTTCATTCCTTTTAATTTTGATGATTATAACTGACAACTAATGAAAACCCCAAAATCAGTATCTCAGAAAATTAGAATATTGTGAAAAGGTTCAATATTGAAGACACCTGGTGCCACACTCTAATCAGCTAATTAACTCAAAACACCTGCAAAGGCCTTTAAATGGTCTCTCAGTCTAGTTCTGTAGGCTACACAATCATTGACACCTTGCACAAGGAAGGCAAGACACAAAAGGTCATTGCTAAAGAGGCTGGCTGTTCACAGAGCTCTGTGTCCAAGCACATTAATAGAGAGGCGAAGGGAAGGAAAAGATGTGGTAGAAAAAAGTGTACAAGCAATAGGGATAACCGCACCCTGGAGAGGATTGTGAAA
>NC_060156.1:29595172-29615971 GCF_021292245.1 Micropterus dolomieu
GGCCAGTAAACGGGGTAGACAGCTTTATGGGACTTGACTATTAACTGAAGTTTTACGGTATTTGCTGATATTCTTTCCGCAATTATTGCAGTATCTCTGTATGAAATCGGCTGTGCTTTTGGATCATTAGGAGGCTGTCTTGTTTTTTTGTTTGGGATTGGACTTTGGGATTGACCATGATGTTCTGTGGTCGAAGCCTTGATTTTTGATGCATAACCTAGGTGTAAGGTAAGACAACCTGCATGTGTTTTATATTTGGTCATTTTCTTAGATTGTAGGCCTGTCAAAAATGCCTTTTTACAAGTGATAATAAATGTTTGAACTAACATTATGAGGTGTTTTATATCTATGGATTTTATTGTAGGCAAGTCAAGTGTTGATTTGAGAGGGTAAATTGATTGTTAACTCCCTGTCGGTTGCTGGCCACTTGGTCATAAACTGGATGAATTGAGATGGTTTGAAATGTTGTTTTATTGTTCACTGAGAATGAAAGTTAAGTGCACCTAATAAACTTAAAGTAATAGTTTGACTAACTTTATATCAAGCATCTGAAAACTCAGAGAGTTTTTTGCTAAAATATCCAAAGTTTTTTCCTGTTTGCAGGGATATTATAACACTTTTATAACTAATGTGACCCTTTAAAATTTCTTCTCAGAAACATTACAGCTGAGCTTTTTTTCGTCAGTTCCCCTTGGCCTTATGGTTATCCCAAATACACAAATGGGGCCATGTCCCTCTAGCTTGACAGCTAACTTACTAGCTTAACTTTGTAGTTTAACTTACTTAACCTACGTTAACTTACATGTTTCCTTTTCGTTATCTTGCAGCAGAGACTAAATAAGCCCAACGTGTGACTTTCCATCGACTGACTATTGAAACGTTAGCGGCTTTCTATCGACTGACTATTGAAACGTTAGCGGCTTTCTATCGACTGACTATTGAAACGTTAGCTACTAATAAATAACACAAGTTGAATTATTGATTAGCTAAATTAATCCGACACAATCACGCATCTTTCGTGCAGTGCACTCTTTGCGAGGCATCTGACGCAGAGGTCAACGTCAGTTATCGTACGTTAATGGCTTGTGAATGGCATGAAACCAGCAGGACTGCAAACCGTTCAGTTTCCAGGGGAACACCAACGACGTCTATTTAAGAGTTTAACTACTTGATCAAATGAATGTAGTTAGTTGTTATAGGTTAGTTAAGTAACGTTAGCTCAGTTATAACTTCATAGTCTCATTATCATTATAAGTTAAAGCACAAACAATTTCGATGGGTAACTTTAATAACGGTAAAGTACCGTAACTAACGTTATAGAGGAAAGAGGAAACGAGGTGATGAACTTTTTCGAACTTCTTTGGCGATTGTAACGTTATTTCACGCAAATGAGACATAAGATAAGCGTTTCATGTAATGGTGAGACAGTAATTTCATGTATGGAGAAAAAAAACTTGCTGTAAATGATTTGTTACTTACGGAATCCTCACAGCTCCTCTCGTCTGATCGCTGTCTCTCTGGAAAGGGGCTTCTGTTGCATTCAGGGTCTCCTCGTAAACTGTGTCATGAACAGAAGTTGTTGCCTATTGAGGAGCTTAACGTTAAATGGAAATAGCGTTGCGGAAGTCTTGCATTATTGGCAAGTAACTAAGAAAGTAAGTAAGGGGCGCTATTTAAATGTTATGAATTACAAGTAGCCTACAAATGAATGATAATTAACCCTTTCACGCTTAGTGGTCACTACAGTGGACAGCTATTCAAAAGCCATTTACGTGAATAGGCAGAGGTTTTGATAGTCTAGTCGTGTATCATGCCATACACTGCCCCCCTCTGGTAAGCCGTTGTAGGCGCAACTTAAATTCATCAAAACCAAGATGGCCGACAGATGATCGGAAACGCTGTGCAGCTCAGGTAAATCTTGACATTCCTCCAATTATAGGAGAACCCTGCAGGTAAATAAAATTTGGTAACATCTAGTAACAACTAAGGAGTAATACAATTGTTAAACTTTCCAAGTATTGATTTTATGTTGGGAGGAAATTGCAATTAATCATCTGTCCACTAAATTGGACATTATCCATTGCTGGCTATATTTTAAATACAATTAACTATTATAATACTTTATGATGTAAATCAATGGATTTTTTTATATTACAATGTAAAACTTGCAGTTTTTGTAACAAAAACAATATTAGTTCCATTATGTGTGTAACATTTAGTGTGTTGCAGCAAGTAATAGAAAGGCATTCAGGATAGAGGAGCAAATTCCATCAGAATCAAGTGAGAATAATAATTGTGGTAGTGACGATGAATGGCTGCCAGAAACAGGTGGATCCCCAAATGCTAGCATTATTGATAGTGGAGCTGAGGGTGCTGAGTAAGAGAGGCTGAAGAGTCAGAAGTGAGGTTCAGCGTTTTTGCATTGCATTAAACTGCATTAGAATATGTTAAAATATGTGACCACATTAGTTTAACAGCCTTAAAAATATAGTTTTCACATACTATATAATTTTACTCATTGGTTTGTTAAATAAATATTTCTTAAGTTAAAACCTTACACGCATTCTGTCGACCTTAGTGAAAAATGAAATTCAAATTTTATTTTGCAAGAAAATAGAAATTAACAAAATAAAAGTGATTCAACAGAAGAAAATCAAATCAATATTTGATGTAATCCCAGACTGGATGAGCAATACTGTATTGTATTTTTTATTTTTTTTTGACTTAATAAATTCCTGTAATTTTCTGCATCTGCCAGTTATTAACAGTTAAATGTTTGCTAACTTCATAGGAAGTTCCATTGGAACTTAAAATGTTCCGGGGATCGAACCCACGACCGTCTTGCTGTGAGGCGACAGTGCTAACCAATGAGAGTGAGTTAGCAAATTTATTTCCTCTATAGTCTGCGAAGCTACCTGTTGCTGAAGTTAAATGAAGACAACTCTTAGGCCTACCTAACCATAACCTGATATTTTTAATATTAAATACAAACTTATATCAAGTCTTGTTACTACCTATGACCACAAAGAATTTTTGTAAAATTTTTTTACAATTACTACTGTTAGCTATGCTACTCATCATTGCCAACTGTAAGTAAGTTAATTAAAAATTATGAACATTTATTTTAGAAGTGCCATTATGTAAAATAAACTAAGAAACAATAGAAGTTCATGAGAAAATTAGCGCCAATTCATAATGTCATCGCACTTTAGAAGCAGAAGAAGTAGGCCTATCTAAATAATTTTTAAGCTAGATTTTCTATTTTGGAGACACTCCAGAGCCCTGCAGTTTCAATGAAGAGTCGACATGGCAAATACACATAACATGTTTCACTTTTTGAAAATGAAAATGATTCATATTTATTGCAGTAAAAGCTATGTGAAAGTACGAGAATTCCCAGTCTTTCAAACAGTAAGTGAAGGCAGCTTTTGGGCACTCAGGAAGAGGGGCAAGTGTGTGGAAGTAAGGGTGTTGGTTAAGCACACTTTAGTGAATCTTGAATTATGCTGAACACGTTTATTATCACATGACAGCACTTATACTGTATGTAGTTTTGTGACTGTGGACATGCTTTTGCTGTTAGTCTGGACTTTGAACAACTGTAAGAGTTTAATGTGAATATTTTATGATTTGAAAGAAACATTTCTGACCTTGTACTGGGACAAAGTGGTGAGTAAATGTTAACATTTTACTACATTACATTAGAAGACAAAATCTACATGTGCATTTTTGTTCATAGGGCTTAGGTAAAAAAAAAGAAGAATCAAGTAAGAGTGTAAGAGTGTTAAACCATTTCAGTTAGCAACTGAGCATCTAACCCATCTACAAAGTCTAAAAAGGCTTTCCATGTCAAGTAGAATATTGATATTAACCTCTCATGGTTTATCTGATCTGTTCTACCTCCAAGGACTGCATGACCTCTTGAACTCAATGTGCAAAGACAGGAGGGGAAGCGTCCTTCCACTTGACCAGTATTAATCTCCTAGCTAAAGTGGAGTAGGCCACTATTAGCCTGAGTAGCCTTTAAATGTACATTGTAATTATCATTTCTACATAAAATCAACACAATACAACATAAAGGCGTAGTTTACAACATTAATATGTTTGAGTTGAAAACTAGTAGTTTTATTCATATCAAAACAGACAACAAAAATGTTAAAGTTAATTGATAAAATACATTATTTCACAGGGCACATTTCCAAAATAATAGGGGTAAATAGGGAAGCACAGAGATGAACTACTGAAATTAAAATAGAAGAATAGCAATCAAGTATTGTGAAATATGCATTTGAATTTTGAAGTCTGTGTTTTTCACATTTACACACTACAGAGGACTAATAAATTAGTTATAAATATACTGTGATGAACGTATCCCTGTTTCTTCCATTTGGACAGATATTTAAAACCACTACCTTTCTTGGTTTAAAATGCTAAGAATCGGTCATTCTCAGAAAAACACAGCATTTCATGAGTCTCAAAACATGATAAGTCCTGTTCTTACTTCTATAAATCTACAAGTACTAGAACAGAGAACACACAAAAGAAGTTTGTATCAGGGCCCAAGCGCCAAAGCTGGTCTGTAACAACCACTGACTTCATCTGCTACACCACAAAACACAATCCATCCATCGTCAACCGCTTCTTCTGCGTACAGGGTCGCGGGTAGAAAACACAATAAGGATAAAAAATAAATAAACCTTTTATTTTTTTCAACATTTATATTTCAACTACTATGTTCTGTCAGTGGGTATGAAAACTGTGAAACACTGGCTGTCCCCATGTGACACTTCGTCACGTCTGTTTCTTATCAGCTACATTATGATTGTCACGAGAGCATTCTAAACAAACTTAATTTCACTCTATCACCGGTTATATTGTGACAAAATAAATCTCAGTTCTCAGTTCAGTTTTATATTACACCATTCAGCACAAACTACAGTAAATATATGTATATGGATATCTGAGTAATCCACATAAACAGCATTAAATATTTTGTTTGAATTATTGATAAGACATATAAATAGATACAAGTAAATGTGTTGATCATGCACAACAGGCATTCTGACAGAACGTACAGAGTAAAATTGTTTTAAATAATTATATATTAATAAATTACGGAAAAGGAGGGCCTCATATCTTAATATAATACAATACAACATTATACAATGCAATGTATTATGTTACGTTAGTCACTGCCCTCCTTGAAGTTAATTTTAGACATACCAGGGAAGACATTTGGGCATCCGTGTTTTTGCTAAACTGTCCAAAACTGATAAGAACAGTGTCTGTAGTGCACACCTTTGGCCTGCAGAGTGCACTGTGTGTTCAGTTAAGTTAGCCTGCTGTTTTCTGTAGAGCTGTGGCCCTGAATGTTAATACTGATAGTCGGGAGTCTGTGTGCAGGTCTTTAATTTCAGAACTGGGTGTTCCTGTTAATATCCCCACCCTTCTCTTCGCTGTTGCCATTCTCATCCAACTCAAAGGCACTATTTTCCACAGCATAGTCCTTCCCTTTTGATGGTTCACCGTCGCCAGCTTCCAGGGATGGAGCTTCACTGTTTGCATCTTCTGAACTACGGCGACATGACTTTTTATATGCCTGGTATCCTGTAGAGGAACAGGAAGGGATTCAGAAACACTGTTTAATCATTTTGACATGTCGTTTTAAAGAGCGTTGAAATGAACTGGGCTTCAGTGAATGCAAGTTTTTTTTTGTCATCCCTGGCTTGTCAAGTTCTTCCAGTTATTTGTTTTGTTGGGGAAAAATAGAAACTGGAAAATCTTTAAAGGGATGATGAACAATGCAACAACTGAAGGCATTGGTCCACGCAAAAAAGGTTATTTTCATTGAAGTTATACTGCCACCTGTTTATCTTTACTGTATCAAGGTGGAGGAAGACCAAACGTTTATTTCAATGAGGAAGGGGACCAGATGAATTCACTTCTGGTTTTAAATTCATCCAGCCGCATTTATTTGCATGCTGTGGTGAAAAACAGGAGGTGCAGGAAATAGCACGGGCAGGTTTACAAGCATAAGCTAGCAGCCATGGTCATTCCACGAATGATAAATTATACAGCTTCTTATCACATACTTTTATTGTCATTAACGTTGTCCTTGAACTCACTGCAGCCAAACAGCATTCCTCCGTCTCTGCTGTGTGTATAATTTGTCCTTGTAGTAATATAAACACAGATTCAAAGAATCAATATTTCAGGCAAATCCCACCCTCTCTCTCACTCTCTGATTGGATGGATATTGGAGCTCTCAGATTTGAGAGGTGAACAAAGTAGGAAACATTTCCAACCATTGGCAAATACACCTTTTTTCACACGTACATGCTTGAGTTACTGTTACTTGTTAACCGTGAGTGATAACTTCTTAAAGATGAAGGCACTGTTAATGATGGGAAACAACAGTGCTAAGTGAAAAGGCAAGGGCACAGTCTTTTCACAACGGGATGCTGTAAATATTCATTAAATGTGCCAGAACTGAGCACTCAACAACACGACACCACACAGGATGAAAACTGTCATCTCACCAGATACAGAACTACAGTAGGAAATGGCTGACAAGAGCCTTTCTAGTCTTCTAACGACTCAAAGCGTTTTACACTTCATGTCACACTACACGACACCCATTCACACACTGATGGCAGAGGCTACCATGCTCATCAATCACACACACTCACAGTTCGGGGTTCAGTATCTTGCCCAAGCCGGGGATCAAACCTCCAAGCTTCTAATTAGTGGTAGTGACCCACTCTACCTCCAATCCTCAGCCGCCGCAGTGTTTGATCATTTATGTAACTGTAACTGAAGATCTAACATCCACACCCACTTCAGTTTGAGGTTGGCCAGTGTGCAGAGATGAGAAAGGAGCCAACGTTTGAACGTATCTCTCTAGCTCACTTTTTTCATCCTTGACACAACTATTTCTGTCATTCGGCATTAGAACAATGTTGTTGCTCTCATGTTGTTTAACTGGATTAGTAACCTTATGAAAAGATGAGACAGTCTTTAGACATGTGTTCACCTGCATTTTTTGTTGGTAGGTGACAGACCAACATCCAGTTTTCACAAAAATGCTGCTACTGATTGAGAAAATGAAGACAAAATTGACATGTAACTGCATATGTAGCGGCCTGCTAAATTCTCACCTCCCACACATATGACTGCCACCACTAGCTGGAAGATGCTGTAGATTAGGGGGAACGCAAACATGACCTCCAACTCAGCAGGGCTGAAAGACAGCTGGACAATGGTGCTGCACAGCTGGGAGTTCTGGAAACCTGTCTCCAATGCAATGGTTCGACACCTGAACAGAACAGGTAATTATAAACAACCTCATTAGTAGGTAAATGTATATATGTATCAAACAAATTAAAGCAAGTTAAGGAAATCAAGATGCAGGTTTATGTAACAATGTGGTTATATGCCAAAATCACTGCAATGCTGTCACCCTACCTGAACCAGGGTTGACCTGCAAAGCGGGCCAGGAAGAACCCCAGGCTGAAACCAACAAAGGGGTAGATAGTTCCAATGATCCAAAGGGAGGGAGCAATGTTCCAGGAGGACTGGTAAAGAATTCCTCCAACCACAGCTATGATGAGAATGAGAGCAAATCCTGCAATGGACCCTACCTGTGCACAGCAGACACATTATTAAATTCCACGCCAGGAATGTTCATTGAATAAAGCCATGCCAAATTTGTAAATGTCACAACAAATCCGTTTATCAAATATCAGATTCACAGAAATGATCTGACTAAGGCTTAGAAGCGCCCTTTGCATAAAACATTCAAAGCATTCCTACCTTGAGGATCTTTTTTGCTACGAGAGGCCACTTGTGTTTAACATATATTCCCACAGCAATTGGGATAAGAAGGGCCACTAGAGTGATACCTGAAGATACACAGATTTCATATCAGATGATTTTAAGACTATAATAAAACTGAACTGATGTGATTATACAGCACAATAATAAAACAGGTGTGGAAGCCCTTAAAATAAACCATCTATAATCACATTGTACATACCTATACTGTCATATGGGATCTGAATTGTACTGTTGGAAGTCCAGATGGAGGTGTAAATGAGCAGACAAAGAGGCATCATTCCCAAGGCCAGGATAGAGGAACAGGCTGTCATACTGATACTGATGAGGGCAGAATATGGACAGTATTTCAGTCAACAATCTTCTCCAATGACATTTTATTTTTCAAGCAGCACATGTCCTCAAAATAAGGAGGTGGACTGTGATAGTTGCAAACTGCAACTGTGGCTGAGTCAGCTTCCAAATCAACAGATATCCCACTTGAGGATTTGCTCATGGGGGCAATCATTAACACATACTGGACAAGCTACCTTATGAGAACACAAAAAGGGGCCCTGGGGACACAAAAAGAGGGTCCCGACCATCCAGTGTGTCCGGTGGATAGGTTTGTCAAATAGTTTGATAGCATTCAACAAGACACCATTAACTAATATTAGATTATACAATGAGTGAGTCGGCCCAGCTGGTTTCTTACCTTAGGTCCATGTCTCCATCCAGCCAGTAGCAGATAATGTTGGAGCCGGAACCTCCAGGACAGCAGCCCATAATGATGATGACAACGGCCTGCACAGGCAGCACGCCGAAGGCCAGTGACAAGGCAAAGGCTGTGAAAGGCATGATGCCAAACTGGCAGAGGAAGCCGATGATGATGCCCCAGGGTTTCTTGATATGGCCCCACAGCTTTTCGGCATCCACAGTGCAACCCATAGAAAACATGACCATGGCAAGCATTACGGTGAGCACTGTACTCAACACCAGGCCCAGTATTGCATTAAAGTCACCGGGAGGAACAAGGCAGTTTGAGCCTGAACAGATTGTGGCAACAGTGTCACAGGCATTAGGCACTGCAGTTATTGCCTTGAATATGGTCATTGTGGACAATGTATTGGGAGAAGAGAATGATCCGTCAGTGGCGCCTAATTTGAAAGGAGACTGGAGGAGAGTTTCCTCAGAGCTTGTAATTCTTAGATTCCACAAGACTACTCCAGTTTCTCCGACATCCAAGAAGATGATGGCAAAAGTGGGAAGAACTGTCCAGCTCACTGCTCTTTATGCCGACCCTGCTACAGCCAAAAAAAGTTGGGAGGGAAAATCTGGTGGAAAAAAATAAAAAATTAACCCATACTTGATGTTTTATGGCGTCAGTGTTCAGAAGAACATGCATATAAAAAGAGAATGATTCTGAAAAGTGAAATGTGATTGCACCGTGGCTCCAACTTGTAGTGCCCTTTGGCCTCTTAAAACTTTATTAGACAGCTTTGCTATGCAACATTATCATCCTACAGTAACGAGGGAAGATGCTTGGTGCTCTTAGACAGGGCACACCCTGTACGCACAAGGTATTCTTTGCACAGTGCCAATAAAATGACCTCCCTTGACTTCTTTTCCATAATTAAATAAATATTAAATCACAGTGGAAGGATTTTCTGCCACTGTTCAATAGAACAGAAGTCTCTGCATTTAGATAAATAAGAAACACAAAATAAATTATTGTCATCTCTGACAAAACAGGTGGTTAGTCATTTTCCTAGCAAAGATATAAGTAAAGGGAACATTCCAAAACCTTGTGCCCATGGTTCTATTAAAGTAGCAAAACAGACAGGTCAATCAGGGCACAGCTGTAAATATGTAAAAAAAAAAAAAAAAAAGTACCTGTATGAGAAGAGACTGGCTGAGTTACAGGGTTCAAGGGTTGAGATTGAAGACACTACATAGAGCAACTGTTGCCCAAATGATTTACCCATCGCTGCTCATTTACTTTTTTTTTTAATCCAAGTATTGGAACGGGTAAGTCTGAGTGAAGACTTAAATTGCTGTTAATTTCATTAGTTTGAGGAAGAAGAAAGTAACAATTACATTGTCAATGAGTTTGTATTTTATATTTACATTCAATTTAGATCAGTTGCTAGAGATTTGTTTTCATTGTAACATTGAAGTATTTTTATGTTTATTGTTTTACAACATTAAATTAGGTTGGATGTAATTAGGATTTTTTTGTCAGTTAAAAACCAAAAACGTCCAAGTGGGAGTGAATTTGTTTATTTTGTCCCACTTGCCTGAAGTCAAGAACCTCACAAGAGTTACAAGGAACTGCAAAAATCTAGCTTGCAAATGTCTGCTGGACTGGAAAAACTGTACTCGATTCTGTAATTATCTGAATTATTCTGTTTTTCTTAAATTTCTTTCTGTAATAAATTCCCCCAAAAATGAGTTGTTCTTACCTTCCCACGGTCCTACCGAAGAGTTTGTGTCTGCCTCTATCTGGAAGGGGTAATGCTTAACTATAACGTTAAAGGACAACCATAAAATACCAAATGCTTAACAATAATGATTAAAGGACAACTATAGAACACCAACTACATGTTATATAATTATTAAAAAATAAACACTGCTCAAGCCACTATGTAGCTGCATATATGAAATAATGGTTTGTATGCAATTTGAGCATTGAAAACCATTACAAAATACTCCACCCATCAGTCGCATTTTGTGGATACATTTTAAGACTTAGATGTATGCAATAACATTGAGTAGACATTATAAAAGCAACAATATAATCAGTACAATTGATTGCAGTCCAAGATTATACCCTGCAATATATACAACCTTTATGACACATCAAATGTTTTTGTTAATACTATGCCAGGTAAGTTATAGTTCAATTAAGTCAAACCTGTAGTTTGTGATGGACATGTCAAACGCTTCTAAAAAAATAACCTTTTCAATTGCTGCAAACCTTAACAAGTCAAAATATCTGCTCATTCAGATTCATTTAAAGGAACATGAGTGCTTTAATGCTACAAATATCAAGGTTACCAAGATTGATTCAGCAAGCAAAACAACATGTTCAGTACAAGATAGTGTTTAGAAAGGGCAGAAAAGAAAAACTGGTGATGCTCATTGAGCCACAATAACACATCAGTTAATCCAATACATGAAGAAGCCTATGTTGCAAATTCATTGTCAAGTTCATTGTGAATAGAGCAGGGAAACCTTGTGAATGCGAAAATGTGCGTTGGTTTCTGTGTCACTCTGTAATTACACTGTACTTTTTAAATGTTACTGGACCAACTGGATCACATTCTGACCGGGAAACAAGTCATTTCAAATCAAAATCAAAAAATGTATCCACCGTTTTACAGCTGCTGGTTTAGCTGCTAGTAAAACTGACTTCAAAGTACAGAGCATTTCCTGTGGCCTTGGAGTAAATGCGATGCTACCAAGCCAACCAATCACAGTTCATGCGGTCCTCGTCACCGCGATATGTAGTTTTTTGGGAGGTGCACGTCAGGCTACTGGGTGGGCTACGGCGTAGATTCAACGCAAAAGTATAAATCAGGCTCTCGCTCAGTAGGAAGAGTTTGCATCCCATGTTATATGGCCGCGGTCTAGGTTTTAGTCCGACTAGTAGCCCTTTGCTGCATGTCACCCCCTCCCTCTCCCACATTTTATGTCTTTCTTTAGCTGCACTATCCAATTAAAGGCAAAAGCCCCAAATCATATTTAAAAATACTCTGCTCAGAATATTTTGTGTATGATGAACAGTTGAATTACCCAGTTGATCAATAATTGGCTTCCAAAGTAGTTTTCATCCTTTTATCGAAAGTGCTTTGCAAAGTTTTTGCTTCTCATTCATGCACACACTCACACACCTATAGCAGTGAGCTGCCACCCTGGGTGCTGGCCAACCATCAGGAACCGCCAGCCCTGTGATCAATGGATGACCGCGCTACCTCCTGAGCATGATTTTAAAATCATACATAAGCTACGCCTTTAAAAGCTTCATGCAATGATTCTCATTTCTGGTCATGTCTCAAAAAGTGTTAAGGTGTGTGCATAGTGTCATTCTTTGTGTACGTGTAAATCAGTACCATAGTGTGAGGAAGGAGGCAGTTAAATACTTATGGTAGCTCTTTAGAGGGGATCTTATCTGTTTTTATCTGTACCATCAGCTTTTATCTTTTTTTCACCATCTGACTTGTTATTCATTCAGGTCACAGTAAACTGCTCCTGGTGAGTGAATGGGTGTGTGAAGGTTTGTCATGGCAATTATCTTGGGTGATTTGATTGCAGATAACAGTCTAATCTGATTTCACACTATGTCCCCACTCCACTGTAAAATAAAGAAACAAAGATAAGACACTTTTGGGAAACTGTCCCACTGGCTAACAAGATGAATGGAAGAAAAAAAGAGGATACAATGAGATTTTCAGCATGTGACCTTGAACCATTGCATACTAGCTTCTATAAAAACGTTTATGACTGCTTGTCTGCTAATTTGCTATGCATCTTTAACCTTCAACTATGGGAGTAAATCAAAGTCAGTATCATTGTAAATGCACATACTGAGTCACAAATATATATCACAATTTGTAAACACAAAAAATTATCCACAAAGTGAATCTAAAATCCTCAAACTACCTCTTCATGATCCATAAAAATAAACACGATCTACAAATAAATTCACAATACACAAACCTTTCCATGATCCACAAATAGAAATCAGTGACTTGACTGAAAACTATAATTTGAATGAATGCAAATTATTAATGTGTGATCTAAGAAAAATGGACTGTGTTTAGAGTTTTGAAAATATGACTACAGATTGGACAAAAGGATTTTTGCTGTTATAAAAAAAATGGAATTTACTTAACCACATCATAGCTATAACCCTAACTCCTCTTATTTGATCAATTAAATATTTTTCAGTGATTTCTATGTCTTTTTATCAAACTATGATCCAATGGTACACAACTCTACTCGGTAACTGAAATAACTGAATCATTTAAAAACCTGTATATTACAGGATGAAAGGAACTGAGGTACTTATCAGGAGGACCGTCAATAGTCTCTGGGTTCAGGGTCTGTTTAATCTTAAGTAATCGTTTGAACTCTTTCTTTTATGACAGCGGATACTCAGACACCTATCCTCAATTTATCTATCCCAAAAGTGTTCTCATTACGTCAATTCTACTGGATCAGATCCCAGTAGCCTATGAAATTGTGCTAAGCCTTGTACCATGCCCTGGGGCCTTTCTCATTTCCCAAATTTCTGCCTTCTCGACTCCTCGATCGTCGAGGAGGAAACGCAAGGAGTCAAGGAAACAGGCATTTAACGAAATGAGATGTCCTTTCCTCGCAGCCGTCATTTTAAAGCAAAGTCAGTGAAATATGGCATGTTGCACAGCTGCATCATCTGTCCACTGTTTGAGCTGTGATCTCTGTCAGAGCAGCAGAGCAGCTTTTGGCACTAAAGGCTACAGATCATTTCTTCACAATCCAGAAACATGTCTGTCAACATTCTAACACGTAGAAACATCTCAAGGTTCCAATAAACATTATAGCATCTGTTGAAAACCGTCAGATTACAGCAGCCTAATCATTCACCAGTCTACACAGTAAGCTACTACTTTTTTTGGGTGTGCCTTTTGACTGTAAACAGGAGTTCATTTCAGCCCTCAGTTTGATGAGATGAGTGTTTCATCATCAGTCCCTTTACAAAATGACAGTAACATTTATCTCATATTGCCCCAATTAAAACTGTCATCACAGGTCTCTACAGTTAGAATGACATGTGCAGACTGCATGGGCACTATTATTATAACATGAAACAGAGCAGATCTGAATGCTCTGGTTGATGTTACAGCCTAATAATTTTACTTCACTTTACTGTTTTGTCACAATTATAGCAGCTGAATTGGTGTGATGCGCGGATCGTCTCGGACATTAATAACGGAACTCATATAGGCCTATATGCATGGCCTAAATCATCTACCCGCACCCCACACCAACTAATTATTTTATCAAATTTAGACCAGCACCTTCATGGGCATTTTACCCCACGTCTACCGGTCCCTGCAGCTTTCCAGGCGAATTCTTTCTTGTGTGTTATATTGATATAGCCTACCATGAGTGTTATCTTTAACGATTTGCTTTGATGATTAGAGAGGCTGCTGTCAGTCAGTTGAATATTTCTGACACTTCCCAATCTGCTTTGGTGAATTAAAGACATTGTACATTGTGCATTATTCTTGGTATATTTTCAAATAGCTTGCTTACATTATGTTCATGTGCATAGTCAATCACTAGGCTAATGGCTGAATTTCTTTACTTAAATAGTTGTACTTTTCCATCCTAATTATATCATGGGTCAGTTCCCACCATTTACTTGTAGAACACTAAATATGTAAAAAGTATCTGTTAGTACAATTTTTAAAACACTTTCAACATTCAACCTTTTCCTTCTTACAGTTGGAACTGTTCAGAGAGTTTATTACCTGCTGGTTTAGTTAATTTGTCTCACCGTTTGTCTATGTGGTAGGCAACCTTACATTGTCGTTGAGCACAAAAACGCTGGGTGACCCTGATATTAGGTCAGAGTTATTCTGACTCTGGCCTTTCTATAGATAGGATTTCTCCATTTGTGGAATCAAATCTGTGGCAATTTCGGTGACATTAGCACGAGAGCCCTCGTACCTGTACTCTGGCCCTGGCCCAACCTGATCATCAAGAGGAAGAAGACGGTCCACCTGTTGCTGGAATCCAGTGGTCGAGATTGTACGCAGGGTGCAAACTCCGGGGGAGCTCGGCTCCTCTTAACAAGACAGTAGCTTCTCTGATGGATCATGTCTAAATAGAATTCTATAGGCTATATATTTTCTTTAACAATTTACTTAATGATCAGAGAGGCTGCTGTCAGCTCATCCTGACTGATCCTGTCGGAGTGTTGGTAGATTGAAATTATCAATGACGTAATGCTGATGTACCTCGTGTGTAAATGCGCACAGCGTCTTTTTTAATGGGGAGACAATTCATCCTATTTCACTCCCCCAACCCCACCCCCACTATTAATCAGCAAGTTAATTTTTATGACAAAGAAGCACCCGATCCGCAGATCAGAACAGCACATCACTAGAATCCATATATGCAGGCAGATCTTACTAGAATAATGCGCCCATTAAATAGCAATTAAAGTAACTCAAAAGTAACACAAAAGTAGTGTAAAGCCTTACAATTCAGAGACAGTAATATTGTAATATAACTAATTACTCTAAAACGACAGTAACTAGAAATATACAGTACAATGTATTACATTTTGGAAGTAACTTGCAACTTGTTAATTTTACATTTACACACACAATCACTCCTCTGACCAGTTATATAATCATCTATCCGTGCAGCCCTCCTGTTTTAGTAGATGGTATAGATAAAGTAGGAGTGGTATCCATTGATAACTGTCTTATCTCACTATCTATCTGTGCAGCCCTCCTCTGTCAAAGTAGATGGAATAGATACAGTAGGAGTGGTATCCATAGATAAAGATTTATTCCCCTATCCAAGCAGCCTTTTTGTTTAGGACGATCCATCCATTCAGGCCGTTCCTCAACACAGAAACGCAGTATCATAGACGTCTTTTACCAGCTCATTCATTTACTCAAAATGATCATATGCAAACATGCACCAGAACATTTAACAAGACATGCAAGACATACAGTATGTACAGAACATCATAATTTCTATATTCTTTTGAGGAGAGGTCCTGTATTACCTGTGATCTGGGTGAACACACACGGAGCTCAGATCCAACCAGTATTTGCAGAATGTAGTAAATGGCTCTGCTTACCTTTATATTTTGTGGCCAACGTTTGCTCTGTGCTACAGCCGTGTTGTCCAGGTCTCCAGACCCACTATGCCGCCCCCTGGGCTCGGGCTCGCAAAATAAATGTGGGAGATAAAAACCCTCAGAGGTCGAATGGGCCTTCGATCTCACACTTCATTCTCTTGGATGTAACTGTAACTTAGACTCAGATGAACTCTTGTACTAATATAAATGGTATTCTTTTCAATGAGACACAGATTCCAGTAAAGTTAAAATTAACTCAAGTTTAGTGATAATTTCAAGCAAATAAACAAATACAAAAAATACATGTGTATCTGAGCTGGTCCATGGAGCAGTCTTCCCAAACTCTGTATTCCATTGGTTAATATGTCCTGTCTTGCTCCTCCTCTTGTGGGTCTTATAGTAAGACCCACCTTTTCCACCTCCACATCCACACATAGTCAATATTAAAACAATAAGTGTATTCTACCCCTAAAAGACTTATAAAGACATAAAACACCTATAAAGAAATAATACTGAAATGTGACACCAGAAATAAGACATCATCTTGATATTAGTGTGTATGTGCATAAGACAAAAGAGAGTTAACATTAACATGAACACACTGGTTTGTGTACTGAGTACTGTATCACATGTCGACCTTCAGAGCTGCAGCCTTCTCGCAAGGGCCCCTTTGCATTGATAAATTTAGTCTTCCACACTTATCAGGCCTCCTTACCAGGACCCCCTATGTTTATAAATCATGGTTCAGTGTCAAAAGCTGAGCTGAGGTTGAGAAGATTTCAAACAGAGCACGTCTGAATCAGCTGCATGCAGCAAATCATTGGTGATCTTGATCAGAGCAGTCTCAGTGCTGTGTAAGGAGCGGAAACCTGAAAGAAATATTTCAAAAATTTCATTATTGTTCAAAAAGGAGATTAACTGACTTGAAACGATTTTTTCTAAAATTTTCTAATAGATAAAAATGGCAGCTTGGAAATGGGTCTAAAATTACTTAAAACAGAAGCATCTAAAGAGGGCTTTTAAAAAAGTGGGTAAAATGTAAAACAAGAAGGAAAAATGCCAGTTGACAATGAGCGGTATATGTCCGCTTCCAACCTCCCTGAGGTTATTGATAAAATGCTGCCGAATCTCCACGATTTTGTTAAACAAATAAATTCTTCACATTTTTATATCAGTATACTATTAGATGAACATTGTATTTTTTATTTAATGTTATAATATTATACAAATAGACTAATTTCTAAGAACATTTGAAAAGGCTACACCAGCCGCACGTATACAATTTTACCCCCATTGACTTTAGTGGAGCACTAAACCGGAAGTTAGCCTGCTCGGCCGGCAAAAGTCAACACTAGTGGACGCTGTAGCACTACTGCCGACTAGCGTTTGGGGGTGTAATTGCAGAATGACGGAAACACGAACGCACAAGTATAAATGCATGGCTACGCACGTAGACCCTACGCAGGAGTATAAATCAAGCTTAACAAGTATAATACAATGAAATTGGCCTTTTAGTAACTATTTAATACACAATATCATGAAAAAAATTATGGGTGTCTTTTTTTTTTTAACACATTGTTTATTTTTAGCAATAAATGGTAGTATAATGAACTGAACTAATTCAATTACTTTTTAACATCTCCTATGACTAACTGCAAACATGTTTTAACCCTTTACACTATGATGCCTGACAGGAGCTTCCATGTTGTGCTCCTACCTCCAGTGGAAAGTCCAGGGGAGGAGGAGGTTAGTGACAATAATAAAACCAATCCAGGTTGAAGGAAACAAGGAGACAGGAGACAGAAACAAGGAGACAGATTTATCGGTATAGTTTGGCATTTATTTACAATTACAAAGGAGTCTCAGAAAGGTACAACAAAAAACAACTTCCCAAAAACAAAGAGGAAGCGCCCAGTTTAGGATGCGGTTGAGACAACACGCCAGCAAACTCAAAAGGGAGCTCAATGGTGGGGTGATACTTAAAGAGGTCACTAGGTGGCGCTTGGGAGGAACTTAAAACCGTTAGGAAGCAAGTGCTGCAGAATAAATACTGCAGTCGAGCTGAACGCAAGCTAAAGTTTCTGCCTCATTGTTTCTGCATACAGGTGGGTTAATCAAATCAAATCCTCAAAATTGCATGCATGTACCCCAGTATAAGGGATAAGTGTTTTGAATCCTCAGTGAGAACGTGCAATGTTTAGAGTTGAGTAGTTTTGCCGTAATGTGTGAAATAGTGATGTTTAGCTATACACTGACATGCTAGGCTAGCGGACCTGTTGCTAATGAGTAACCCACAGTACAATAGAAATGCTAATGGTCTCATTTTGTGGTGTTAAGTTATCTGAAAATGTATTCAGTGCTAATGAGTGTATAACACGTTAAATGCTTTTCCTGTGTATGTAAGCATTTGTACTCGACTTTAACAGTGATGGAAATACAGTAATTTGTGAATGTGTGACAGAAGGCTAGTACTGCAATGAGTGGCAAATGTATTAGTGTGAGGTCATATATTAGTGTTTGACGTGCAATGTGAAAAGTGTCAAACTTAGGAAAATGTTAGTTACAATAACCAAAGGAGAACAAGTTAGTTTTTTGTGGTTCATAGTTTTTTGTGGGTTTTGTGGTCAAGATGTAATTCACGTCAACTGAAACACAATGCAAAGTACGGACATTTATATTGTTTATTTTGCTGCGCTTCCATTCTAATGTATTTACTTATGTTATTACTTTGGTGTTTTCTGAAGATATGGTGATATCTTACTTACTTGAAAGTACTAAAGTTAAAGTTTCTGCCTCATTGTTTCTGCATACAGAATTTAAAAACACCTGCCCCCACCGACACCCACCGGGCCAGGGGGGCAACAATAGCGGCTAAGATGAGTAGACACATGGCTCAATACATGGACAGCGCCCAGAAGGGAATGGGTAGTAATACCAGGGGAGCCAAGCACGAGCTACTGGTTGATAGCAGTCACTCAAGATTGCAAGACCAGGCAGACCAAACTGTGCACCGCCTGGATTGACTACAAGAAAGCCTATGACTCAATGCCACGTACATGGATACTGGAATGCTTGGAAATTTATTCAATTTTATTTATATAGCGCCAAATCACAACAACAGTTATCTCACAGTGCTTTTCATAAAAGAGCAGGTCTAGATCATACTCTATGATGCTATTTACAGAAGCCCAACAATTCCCACCAAGAGCAAGTACTAGGCGACAGAGGCAAGGAAAAACTTCCTTTTAAGAGGCAGAAACCTCGAGCAGAACCATGGCTCAGGGTGGGCGGCCATCTGCCTTGACTGGTTGGGGTGAAGGAGAGAGAGAGAGAGGGGGAGAGAGCGAGAGAGAGTGAGAGAGGGCAGGAGAGGAACAGAGAAAAAGAGAGGGGATGGAGGCAGCCTACACAATATACACACACAGAGGTACAGACAGTAAAGGTGATGTTGCTATAGACTAAATGAAAAATGGTACAGATATTTATAGTAGTGTTAATGATAACAATCGTAATGTTAATGATTATAATAATAGGACTAGTAACAATAGTTGTAGCAGAGGGTGTCGAGCAGGAACACGGGGGCAGCAGGTGACCCGCAGCCACAGATCCAGACTCCACAGCTCCAGAGCCAGAAAACCTGCAGGAAGTGATAGGAGGAGAGAGGAGAGGGACGAGAAAGCACAAGACTACCGGAAAGGGGAGAAGTTGAGTTAGTAACATGCATTAATGGCATGAAGTTGCATACAGAGGGAGAGAATGTAGAGGAGAGAGGAGCTCAGTGCATCATGAGCCAGCCCTAACTATAATCTTTATCAAAGAGGAAAGTCTTAAGCCTACTCTTAAATGTGGAGATGGTGTCTGCCTCCTGAACCCAAACTGGAACCTGGTTCCACAGGAGAGGAGCTTGATAGCTGAACGCTCTGGCTCCTAGTCTACTTTTGGAGACTCTAGGAACCACAAGTAACCCTGCATTCTGGGAGCGCAGTGCTCTGGTGGGGTAGTAAGGTACTATGAGCTCTTTAAGATAAGATGGTGCCTGACCATTAAGAGCTTTGTAGGTAAGAAGAATGATTTTAAATTCTATTCTGGATTTTACTGGAAGCCAATGCAAAGAAGCTAAAACAGGAGAAATATGATCTCTTTTCATGGTTCCTGTCAGAACACGTGCTGCAGCATTCTGAATCAGCTGAAGTGTCTTAATTGACTTTTTCGAGTAGCCTGATAATAAGGAACTGCAGTAATCCAGCCTAGAAGTAACAAATGCATGGACTATTTTTTCTGCATCATTTTTTGGACGGATGTTCCTGCTTTTCGCAATATTACGTAGGTGAAAAAGGCGGTCCTTGAAATTTGCTTAATGTGAGACTTAAACGACATGTCCTGATCAAAGATAATTCCAAGATTCCTCACAGTGGTGCTGGAGGCCAGGGCGATGCCATCAAGGGAAACTATATCTTTAGATAATGTGTCACGGAGGTGCTTAGGCCCCAGAACAATAACTTCAGTTTTATCTGAGTTTAACATTAGAAAATTTCAGGTCATCCAGGTTTTAACATCCTGGAGGCACATTTGAAGTTGAGCTAACTGATGAGTTTCACCTGGCTTGATCGATAGATATAACTGAGTATCATCTGCATAACAATGAAAGCTTATGGAATATTTCCTGATAATATTGCCTAAAGGAAGCATATATAAAGTGAAGAGGATTGGTCCGAGGACAGATCCTTGTGGAACTCCATGACTAACTTGGCATGCATGGAGGACTCATCGTTAACATGTACAAACTGAAATCGATCTGATAAATAGGACTTAAACCAGTTTAGAGCGGTTCCTTTAATGCCAATGAAATGTTCCAGTCTCTGCAATAGGATCTGATGGTCAATGGTATCAAATGCAGCACTAAGATCTAATAAAACCAGTACAGAGACAAGTCCTTTGTCTGATGCAATAAGGAGGTCGTTAGTAATTTTCACCAGTGCTGTCTTTGTGCTATGATGAGCTCTAAATCCTGACTGAAAATCCTCAAATAAACTATTGCTCTGTAGAAAGTCACACAGCTGTTTAGCAACTGCTTTCTCCAGAACCTTAGAGAGAAATGGAAGGTTAGATATAGGTCTATAGTT
>NC_060156.1:29616071-29619491 GCF_021292245.1 Micropterus dolomieu
TTTGATAAAGTTTATAGTTAGGGCTGGCTCAGGTGAGTCCTGAACCATCCCTTAGTTATGCTGCTATAGGCCTAGACTGCCGGGGGATTTCCCATGATGCACTGAGCTCCTCTCTCCTCTACTTTCTCTCCCTCTGTATGCAACTTCATCCCATTATTGCATGTTACTAACACAACTTCTCCCCTTTCTGGTAGTCTTGTGCTTTCTCGTCTCTCTCCTATCACTTCCTGCAGGTTTTCTGGCTCTGGAGCTGTGGAGTCTGGATCTGTGGTTGCGGGTCACCTGCTGCCCCCGTGTTCCTGCTCGACACCCTCTGCTGCAACGACTATTGTTGCTAGTCTTATTGTTATTATTGTTATTATAATCATTAACATTACAATTGTTACCATTAACACTATTATAAATATCTGTACCATTTTTCATTTAGTCTATAGCAACATCACCTTTACTGTCTGTACCTCTGTGTGTGTGTATATTGTGTAGTCTCCCCCCCCCTTCTTCACCCCCCAGATGGCCGCCCACCCTGAGCCATGGTTCTGCTCGAGGTTTCTGCCTCTTAAAAGGAAGTTTTTCCTTGCCTCTGTCTCCTAGTACTTGCTCTTGGTGGGAACTGTTGGGCTTCTGTAAATAGCATCATAGAGTACGGTCTAGACCTGCTCTTTTATGAAAAGCGCTGTGAGATAACTGTTGTTGTGATTTGGCGCTATATAAATAAAATTGAATTAGTGAATTATGGTCCCATTTAGGGGAAATAGACAACAATGCAGCGTATGCTTTTGGGCGGGACTACCTTGTGACTGACAGGACGCTACCATGGCGACCTATCAATCAGGATAAAGACGACTTTCATTAACATGAACCCTGGCACCTATTTCCAGGAAAAACTCCTAAAATAACATACCCAAAATAAATCAGTAATATCTCCTCAACCATTAGGCCTAGATGCATAATTCTGGTTTCCTTTGAAAGGTCACAAGCTAAGCTATAAATCCATTGCACATTAACATATTTATTATCATTAAGCCTGATTTTCTAAATGTTTGCATCTGCCCAGCTCAGTGCTCGTGACAAGCGCCCGAGACCAGGGCTCTTCGGCGTAACTGCGCGCGGACAGCCTGGATGACAGCTCATTATGGTTAATGAAGCAAAATGCAGATTACGGACTGGTTAAGTTATAAAGGTATGAATGAAAACTGTAGCGTTCTAGTTTTAAAAAGGAACGTGAAAAGGTTCCAATGACTTACTTTATTTATTTTGCACATTTGCGTTAGGCTACTTGTAACAAGTTACTACCCACCCCTGCTGCAAGCGTCCTCAGTACTTCAAGTAGGTAAGTAACAGCAGCACAAAAGGAAAGTCTGTAATATTGAGGCACTTTGCCGCACCTGCCTCGAGCAAACTTTTTTGTTCAAGTTAGTCTCATCTAACTTAAACCGTCCCAAACGGGTTCTCTGTCTGTCTGGGATTCTATCATTTCAGCAAAGCAAGTAATGAACAGCAGATTATAGGGCGGGGGGATTTAGGAAAATATTATAATTTGTGACTTAAATGATGAAATTATTAGAAATCTTTCTGGACATGTCAGATTACACAATTATGTGAGATAGATGCAAAAAGTTTTGAACATTCAGTCCAGGAGTTTCTAACTGAATTAAAAAATTATTAATTTATCCTTGAGGTGAAAAGGTGCCGCATTTAAAGAGAAAGAAATAGGCCAACAGAATGCTGGAAAGCCATGCACCTACTGATTTATATTCTGGTGTATTATATTTTAAATTGTCATCTGCTGCCTGAGTTTTGTGTTTCCGTTGACATAGCCGAGATAAAACATTTCCACCATAAATTGAAGCAGAAAAAGGCAAAAATCTGTGCAAACAATTTCACCAGAATGCAGGAGGTTAAGTGTTTAAAGCTAAATATTTGATGGGTGAGGACCCCCAGACTCCCCACCTAATTAAGTGGCTCTTCCATTGCTAAAGGAAAATCTAAGCTCTTGCTTATTATGAACCTTAATATTCCATACATTCCCTAGAATTAAAAGAAATACAGTCTCTGGTTTGACACTTGGCATGGTCTTGGCCAGGACGCTCTTGGAAGAGAGATTTTTAATCTCAATGAGTTTTCGTTCTGGTTAAATAAAGATAAAATAAAATTTCTGTGGGGGAAGACTCCCCAATACATGGTTAGGTTTGGTCAAAATTAAGGCTATCATGTCTAGCGGCTAACAAGTGCGGTATAGGCAGCTGGCGCTGGGGGTGAGTGCTCGGTCGGCGTGCTCCAGGCCAGGCAAGCCTCACACTGGGTATGGAGGTCCCCAGGCAGGATGAAGCCCGTACGGCAGACACGGCAGCCCGACATGATGCTGCCGTCATCCTTCCCTGCTCTCAGCGGCTGGCTTGAGGAAGTCATCGTCTTCAAGGAAGTCGTTTTTCTCGCTTCTCAGCCAATTGCCAGGTCTCACGGCTATTTATACACAGGGTGAAACAGTGGTTGAGGACCACATCACTGGTGGGCATGAACAAAGCTCTTCAGTGCTGCACATGTGCGCGAGGGATAACCTGATACGAAATGGACCATGAGGGAGACAGAGGGCAGGCACTGCTAACTATAATAAAGAGAGATTTAGATGTAAGTATGTAAGTAAGGTGTAGGTATGACTTTTTTTGTTCTCAACATTGCAAGATAGTGTTTTGAAAAATGTCACTGTACTCAGCTAAAAGAATGATCTGTGTATTTTCATGTGGTGCCAGTAGATGTTAATTAAAATATAAATAAATAAAATCAATAAATGGGCCATTTTTTTTATTTTGACCATACACATTTGGAACATCCACATACAAAGATTCAATCTTGTGTTTTGGTGGATTGGTGTTTTACATTTTTACTTTTTTTATTATTACTGTGTCTTATTGTCTTAATTTCAATTGCAAAATATAGGAATATATTCATAGTTTTATGTAAGACATGTTTAACCGTTGTGTGTAGTTGCATGTACAATATACATCTATGATTATGACTGCATAAAATGTGATCAATAAAATGTTAGTTTATTGATTGTCAACCAGAAGAGGCTGTATAAAATGTGTAAATACACCATTCTTCTGGACAGAACATATGAGGGTAAGGACTTCCTAATGTGCCTGCCCAGCAGACAACCTGCCTGTAAGCGGTATAGTTGTATGCCTGGGGATATGGACACAATATCTACAGCTACACCTGATGATGTAAATATGGACAATGTTGGATATAGAAATATGGACAATTAAAGTTCATAGTAAGTCAACTTTACATGTGGAAGATAAAGTATATGATTTTTACTCAACTGTACACAAAATAGCACAGTTCAACAGATCAGAGTAATTGACCCCCCCCCCCCCCCCCAACCCGCCGGGGGGGGGGGGAATATACCCCCTTCATAAA
>NC_060156.1:29619511-29621271 GCF_021292245.1 Micropterus dolomieu
CCCCCCCCCCCCCCCCTAAACTGGCTGGAGGGTGAGTAATTATACCCCTTTCATAACAGAGTTCTAGAATCCTGCATGAAAGCATCAGCATCATTGCTGGTTCCATTCCGTTGCCTTTGAAGATGAAAAAAGGCCACTCCCACATTCATAGTTTTTCCGTGACGTCACATTCCAGAAAGCAAGTGATACACTGTTACTTGGAGTTTGTTACTTTTGTGTTGCCAAAATGCTGGATGGTTGTTGTGCTTTCGAATGCACTAATTGACGACGAGACAAGCCTGAGCTGTGTTAGGTGAGGGATTCCCTACAAGGTAAACGTAAATATTTCCACAGTCGAGCGCTGGCAGGGACCTGGCAGCTTTTAACGGCAGAAATACTGCAGCAGGTGCTGTATATGGATCGCAAGTGCCCAATACTTGCAGTTTGTGTCCATATCTATCTTTTTCTTGAGTTTAGAGGTGATCCAAATAAAATTTAGCGGGTTTTGCGGTGTCTCTACAAGGGAGTCCTATGTGAGCCACTATCTTGGTCTGTTGTTTTGCCCTCCGCGCATGTCACCTGACTCAAAAATATTAATAGGAGTGTTGTGACAGTTTTTATTTTTTTGGGCCAAGTTGAAAAGTGGGAGAATCTAGCTAATTATAGTTTTCAGTCACATGACATGGCAATCCAGGAAATCTGCATCTTATGCTTCATTAGGTGGTGGGACAAGCTGGCCAGGATGACAGGTTTGACTTTGACGATTCAGGCAACGCTACTTTACGGATGAAAGTTTCGGAGGCAGTTTGTAAACGTAAGTGACACAACATGAGGTTGGAATTCTTTTCATTATAGTGTACCGAGCACCTGGTCCGTACTCTGAATTCTTATCTGAATTTGCATTTGTCAACTTTAGTCCTTAAAACAGATAAAGTTATTATTGTAGGGGATTTTAATATTCATGTGGACGTTGAGAATGACAGCTTCAGTACAGCGTTTATCTCTCTTTTAGATTCCATTGGCTTCTCTCACTCACTGTTTTAACCACACCCTTGACCTTGTTTTGGTATATGGTATTGAAATTGATCCCAACAGAATCCCTCTTTATCCGACCACTGTTTGATAACTTTTGAGTTTGTATTGCTGAACTACACGCCATTGGGCAAAAATTTCTATACAAGATGTTTGTCTGACAGTGCTGTAGCTAAATTTAAGGATGCGATCAGTTCTAAATTCATTATCAAGTCACAAAGTAACGGAGGACTCCTATGCTAATTTCAGTCCCTCCCAAATCAATCATCTTGTTGATAGTGCTGCAGGCTCGCTGCGAATGACACTCGACTCTGTAGCCCCTCTAAAAAAGAAAATACTAAAACAAAGACGGTTAGCTCCATGGTATAATACTGAAACTCGCAAATTAAAGCAAATATCGCGGAAACTTGAGAGGAATTGGCGTTCCACCAAACTGGAAAATTCTCGTTTCATTTGGCAAGATAGTCTTAAAACTTATAGGAAGGTCCTCCGTAATGCCAGAGCAGCGTACTACTCGTCATTAATAGAGGAAAATAGGAACAACCCCAGGTTTCTTTTCAGAACTGTAGCCAGGCTGACAGAGAGTCACAGCTCTATTGAGCCAAGTATTCCCATAGCTCTCAGTAGTTACGACTTCATGAGCTTCTTTATTGATAAAATTCTAACTATTAGAAACAAAATTCACCAAGACCTGCCCTCAACTGGCACCGACTTATCTCTTAACTCAGGAACCTTAGAAACAGCTGTAG
>NC_060156.1:29621371-29623906 GCF_021292245.1 Micropterus dolomieu
CACGGCGGGCCGTCCAGGAGCGACATGATGTCCGAGAACCACACCCGGGTTGGCCAGAACGGGGCTACGAGCAGTAGGCCGACATTGTCCTGGCGGACCCGCTCCAGAACCCCCGGGAGCAGAGCGACTGGGGGAAAAGCGTACAGACGTAGCCTCAGCCACGAATGTACCATGGCGTCCAGACCCAATGGGGCTGGAGGAACGAGAGAAAATCATAGCGGGCAGTGCGTAGTCTCTTGAGACGCAAACAGATCCACGTCTATGGGGCCGAACTCTCTGCACAAGAGCTCCACCACTTCGGGGTGAAGTCTCCATTCCCCGGGCCTCAGCCCCTGCCTCGACAGCAGGTCTGCTCCCTGATTCTGCGTCCCCGGGAGATACATCGCCCTGAGTGATAGTAACCTCTGCTGGGACCACAGGAGGATCTGACGCAATCTGACGCCAGTCTGTACAGAGGGCGCGAGCGCAGACCGCCCTGGTGATTCAGATAGGCCACCACCGCTGTGTTGTAGGAACGAACCAGGACATGGTGGCCTTGGAGATTGGGCAAGAAACTCCTTAGAGCCTGGAACACCGCCAACATCTCGAGACAGTTGATATGCCACTCAGACTGATGCACCTGCCAGGATCACCTTGCAAAGCGGCCGCCCATGACCGTGCCCCAGCCCGTGAGGGAGGCGTCTGTCGAAATGACCAGCCGGCGACAAGACCCTCCCAGCACGTGCCCCTGGGACAGGAACCAAGTTTCCATCCAAACTGATAGGGAACGAAGACACTTGCGCGAATCTCCATCCGTGATGTACCGAGGGCAAGGAAAAACATACCTTCTGTACATCTGGTTGCCGGACATGCTGGTAGACTTCTTCTTCAGGTAAGACACACTGCTTGTAGGACTGGAGCTTACAGAGCGCCTGCTGAATAGAAAAAAGCTAATGATGAGTGTGTACAGGTGTGCTTTATACTCCTCCGGTTATTCCGTCACACCTTACCGTTCTAGCAACAAACCAATAGGATTGGAGTGATTTCATTCATGTTCAGACCTGCTACGCCTAGAGGCGTTCCCATAGTGTCGTAACCGACGCAGTTCGAGTTCCCTCGAAGGGGAACTCCAAGATTCCTCACAGTGGTGCTGGAGGCCAGGGCGATGCCATCAAGGGAAACTATATCTTTAGATAATGCGTCACGGAGTTGCTTGGGCACCAGAATAATAACTTCAGTTTTATCTGTGTTTAACATTAGGTCATCCAGGTTTTAACATCCTGAAGGCACATTTGAAGTTTAGCCAACTGATTAGTTTCATCTGGTTTGATCGATAGATATAACTGAGTATCATCTGTATAACAATGAAAGTTTATGGAATATTTCCTGATAATATTGTCTAAAGGAAGCATATATAAAGTGAACAGGATTGGTCCGAGCACAGATCCTTGAGGAACTCCATGACTAACTTTGGCATGCATGGAGGACTCATCGTTAACATGTACAAACTGAAATCGATCTGATAAATAGGACTTAAACCAGCTTAGAGTGGTTCCTTTAATGCCAATGAAATGTTCCTGTAATAGGATCTGATGGTCAATGGTATCAAATGCAGCACTAAGATCTAATAAAACCAGTACAGAGACAAGTCCTTTGTCTGATGCAATGAGGTCATTAGTAATTTTCACCGGTGCTGTCTCTGTGCTATGATGAACTCTAAATCCTGACTGAAAGTCCTCAAATAAACTATTGCTATGTAGAAAGTCACACAGCTGTTTAGCAACTGCTTTCTCCAGGAGCTTAGAGAGAAACTGAAGGTTAGATATAAGTCTATAGTTGGCTAAAACATCTGGATCAAGTTTGGGCTTTTTCAGAAGAGGGTTAATTACAGCTACTTTAAAGTACTGTGGTACATAGCCTGTTGATAGAGATAGATTGATCATATCTAGTATAGAAGTGCAGTATAGAAGGTTAAAACATCTTTAAGCAACCTAGTCGGGATGGGGTCTAAGAGGCAGATTGATGGTTTAGATTAAGAAATTATTGAAGTTAGAGGAAGATTGAGGGAAGCAAAGCAGTCTAAACATATATCTGGTTCTACAGCTGTTTCTAAGGTTCCTGAGTTTAGAGATAAGTTGGTGCCAGTTGAGGGCACGTCTTGGTGAATTTTGTTTCTAATAGTTAGAATTTTATCATTAAAGAAGCTCATGAAGTCGTAACTACTGAGAGCTATGGGAATACTTGGCTCAATAGAGCTGTGAATCTCTGTCAGCCTGGCTACAGTGCTGAAAAGAAACCTGGGGTTGTTCCTATTTTCCTCTATTAATGATGAGTAGTACGCTGCTCTGGCATTACGGAGGGCCTTCCTATAAGTTTTAAGGCTATCTTACCAAATGAAACAAGAATTTTCCAATTCTTCAAGTTTCTGTGATATTTGCTTTAATTTGCGAGTTTCAGTATTATACCATGGAGCTAACCGTCTTTGTTTTAGTATTTTCTTTTTTAGAGGGGCTACAGAGTCGAGTGTCATTCGCAGCGAGCCTGCAGCACTATCAA
>NC_060156.1:29623926-29639719 GCF_021292245.1 Micropterus dolomieu
AAGTTTCTGTGATATTTGCTTTAATTTGCGAGTTTCAGTATTATACCATGGAGCTAACCGTCTTTGTTTTAGTATTTTCTTTTTTAGAGGGGCTACAGAGTCGAGTGTCATTCGCAGCGAGCCTGCAGCACTATCAAGATGACTGATTTGGGAGGGACTGAAATTAGCATAGGAGTCCTCAGTTACTTTGTGATCTGATAATGAATTTAGAGCTGATGGAATCGCATCCTTAAATTTAGCTACAGCACTATCAGACAGACATCTTGTATAGAAATTTTTGCCCAATGGCGTGTAGTTCAGCAATACAAACTCCAAAGTTATCAAATAGTGGTCAGATAAAGAGGGATTCTGTGGGAACACTATTAAATGTTCTATTTCAATACCGTATACCAGAACAAGGTTGAGGGTGTGGTTAAAACAGTGAGTCGGTTCATGAAGCCAATGGAATCTAACAGAGATGAACGCAGTACTGAAGCTGTCATTCTCAACATCCACATGAATATTAAAATCCCCTACAATAATAACTTTGTCCGTTTTAAGGAAATTCAGAGAAGAATTCAGAGTACAGACCAGGTGCTCGGTACACTATAACAAAAAGAATTGGTTGCAGTGATTTCCAACTTGGGTGTGAAAGACTAAGAACAAGACTTTCAAATGAGTTATAGTTTAGTTTAGGTTTAGAGCTGATTAGTAGGCTAGAGTCGAAGGTAGCTGCAACTCCACCTCCTTGGCCTGTGCCTCGATAAATGTGAGTATTAATATGACTGGGAGGGGTGGATTCATTTAGGCTAACATATTCTCCATCACCCAGCCAGGTTTCAGTAAGACAGAATAAATCAATATCATAATCTGATATTAGTTAATTTACTAGTACACCTTTAGAAGAGAGAGCTCTTATGTTTAAGAGTCAGCATTTAACTCCTATTCGTTTGCTCTATTGCACTTGTGGTTTAAATTTTTATGGAGGTTTTTATGCACAGCTCCTTTCTGTTTACCTTTGATTAATAATTTCAATGGTCGGGGGGCAAAAAACCGTCACTATAGGGTTTTGGAATGGAGGAGCAGAGAAGTGTGTTAGACTGCGACTCTGCCTCCTGGTCTCAACTCTGGGTTGTCATGGATTTGGTCCACTAATAAACTTGGCCAGATTTCTAGAAATGAGAGCTGCTCCTTCCCAAGTGGGATGGATGCCATCTCTCCGAATCAGACCAGGTCTTCCCCAGAAAGTCTGCCAATGATCTACAAAGCCCACATCGTTTGCTGGACACCACCTCGACAACCAGCGGCGGAATGATGACATGCGGCTATACATGTCATCACTGGTCAGATTTGGCAGGGGTCCAGAGAAAACTGGCAGGTGTTACTTTCACATTTTAAAGGCCTATCAATATTTAAGAACTCTTAAACTGTTTGTAGGCCTACTATAACAACAAATAATCTCCACACCACAGTCATGTAGGCTAAAAATGTACTTACCTTTACCACCTCCCCCTCCACCTTCATTTGGCCCTTGGTCTCTCTTCTGCTGCTGAGCAGGGTCAGTGGAGAGCAGGGACTGATCAGAGCCTTAGCCTGCTGCCTTAGCTCCTCTGAAAGAACATGGTGTCCTTGGTAATATTTATGATATATGGCAGAGACTGTCTCCTGAGTGTAGGCCACCTAATGATGCAGCAACCGCCCTCCTTAATTTTATGAGCAAACTCCTCATAAAGTCACTTTTGCCACTGAATACCTATCCGAAATTGCAGATATTACATTAACTTTGGTCAAGGCTGTTCTTGCACCAGCAGAGTGAAATTCCCAGGACTGCTCTGATAACTTCATCATACATACCTGGAGGCTTGAAATAAGGTGTCGGGGGCTTAGTGCACAGCAGAGTTTTCAGTGCCATTCTGAAATGATAAAATAAACAGACAAAAGTGTAGGCTACAGAAAAGCTAGCCTACTATTAGACATTTTTGTATTGTTCATTTAATATCTAATGAGTATTTAATATAACAATTTTTTTTCCTTTTATCTAAGATGGGAGTTTTTCACTATTTCATCTCTTAGCCTCTTTAGTGAATGATGTTGAGCTTCCAGGTTCTTAAGCAGTGCAATGCATTTGAGTTAAGACTTTTCAGGCATTTAATGTCCTGGCATACAGAAACACAAAAAGCATAACATTACTCACTATCCATTTTTAGAGGAATTCTCCAACCAGTAAAGTGGCCGCTCAAAAAAAGTTTATTTCTCGCCAAGTGAATTTAGTGATTAAACAGCATACAAAAACTGAAAACAAAAAACAAAAACATACTGTTGTGTTGGTCTTTCTGTTTCCCACTCCTTGCTCAAATAAAAATATTAAAACGTTATTCAGAATGGATTGACACAATAACAGTGGTACGAAAATTTAAATTGTCTTACAGTTGTGGGCCAGGCTTTCATATGCCACTGTTGCTCTGCGGTCGTCTTCTGCAGTGGTCTGTGAGACTGTGAAGGGCTCTGTGAGCCTGACTGGCCTGCTGGCTAGCTACCCCCGCAGGCACTGTGGAGCTTCTCAATTCCAGAAATGTTGGAGAACATTTTGATTCACCATCAATAAAATGTCAATATTTGATATTTCTCGCCTTAAACAATCTCAGAAGTGAATTTAGTGATTAAACAGCATACAAAAACTGAAAACAAAAAACAAAAACATACTGTTGTGTTGGCCTTTCTCTGCTTCCAACTCCTTGCTCAAATACATAAATGACTGCTGGGATATTTGTGCTGGCAAGTTCACACAAGTAACCAGCCGATCGTCCTCGGTAAAATAACACTTAAGTAAATTTTAAATGCTTATGGCAAAATGTGAACTTGTGTATTAGGACTGTACTTGGGCCACCACAGATGTTTCACAAGGACACAAGAACACAAGTACAGACAAGAATGCAGATTGAGAAAGGCCCATAGACTTTAATGGTGTGAAGTAGACTGTAGACCGAAGTAGTGGTCTGTAGTAGATCCATACAGCAGAGTTCTAGAATCCTGCATCAAAGCAACAAAATTATGGTTGGTTCCATTCCGTGGCCTTTGAAGATGAAAACAGGACATTCTAGTGGGATCATTATGTCTCAATAGAGGGTTGATGTCATAACTGCGTTCTGTTACATCATGCGCATGCCCTCTATTCATAGTTTTAAGTCAAGTGAAGTGTTTTGTTTTTTAAAATTCCCCGGAGGATGTAACTTTTCTTCACTACGCCACGCATTGTGACAATGGTAAGCAACTAATTAGCATTATCCAAACCATTGAAAGTCTGAATGCATGGGTCTTGGAACTTTGACTTTGCCTTCAAAATAGCTACCACTATAATTATTTGTAAATCAAAAATCACACAAATTACAAATTGTAACACGTAGCTAGGCTATTTGTCATTTTAAAGGTAGTATACGCCAATGGTGTCTAGCGTTAAATAGTATGGCTAGTAGTTAGGCTTTATTAAATAATTGTATAAAGAGTTTATCAAGGACATAGGTTTGTATTTGTCTTAAGATGTTGACAAAGAAGTCAGACCTTGTCCTGGATGGTGAGACACGGCGGCGGCAGCAAACGCGTCTGCCTTGCCCTCCAGATGACCTCACAGGAGGCTCAGCGGAGCTGGGGAGCGGAGGCTCAGCAGATCTTGAGTGCGGTGAGACACGGCGGCGGCGGCGACTGCGTCCACGTCGCCCTGCAGACGACTTCACAGGAGGGGGAACAGACGCAGGCAGGCAGGAGGCTAGCTGCCGAGGCACTAGCCGGAACAGGGGCAGACAGAAAAAGGCTACCAACCAGGAGGCTAGCAGGAATCAGGCATGTGGAGACTAGGACGCCGGAGCTCAAGGCCAGTGGGCCGGGAAACAGGCAGGTGGCTAGCCAACTGAGGAGCTGAGGTGAGGAAAAAGCTTGTGGCCTGGCTTGGCAGTGAGTCTATTAGCCAGGGGTCCGAAAAAGCCATTTCCCGTGCCAAAGAAACAATAGCTTTCCAATAAATGACATTTCTGGCACTCTCCCACATCTTCGTCAACTCCAAGTCCACAAACAGGGAGCAGCAACTGAAAATGGTCCTTGGAAGGTAACATCAAAAAACATGAAACATTAAAACAGGTAATCCAAAATGTGGAAAAACTCGAGACATGGACCTTAGAAACAATGAACCAGCATTGAGTGAAGCAAACAACTTGAATACAGGTGAAGAATAAACCAATTATACACAGGTGAAAACACTAGACAATCAGTGAGACCCCAACCCAGGGTACCCCCAGGATTCTCAAAGTTAAATTTAAGACCTTTTTTAATACCACCTAGGATGAAATTTAATACCAACTTCACTGCTGTTTGGAAAATCTGTATTAATTTTAAGCCCGAGAAAATTATTCATGAAGTTCCATGAATTTAATAAAACATTTTATTATAATACATTCATATTTAACACACTATACAGTGTTTCCCACAGATTGACAGCGTAACTGGGGAGGGGGGGGTTATGCTGAATTTTGCATATCCTGCCGAGAATTGCTAGAAAATGCATTAAAGTTCTGCTTTTAAACGCTATACTATTCTTTCACTTGACAGCGCTGTTTTTATTCCCCTATCTATCAAGTCGGCAAAAGTCAGCCAGTTATCTTGAACACACCTGTTGACTACCGGTTATACAGTGTGCTAACTTCGACAGCTTTTTCCAAAGTTAACATAACTAGGCTCCTTACATGCTTGCTAATAACTGTTTTGAAGATGGGTCTCCGACATTGACACCGTTGTGTTGGACAGATTTATGCAGCGGTGTTTATGATAGAAAGAGAGCGGCCGAGTGAGAGGATGTGCGGCGCGAATATGCGCTGCAATCAAGAATGATTTTAAAATGGGTCGCCAAATTTACTTGGGTGCCTGTTAATCTACCTGGGCGGTCCGCCCAAGTAAAGCCTATGTATGGGGAAACACTGCTATAGCTTGGGGTGTGTTTGTACTTTGATAAGATAAAATGAATCAAGGACATCACTTTGTGTTGAAAAGTGGTGGGGACATAAGGGTTCAGATTAGGGGTGTGACGATACACTTAGCTCACATGCACGATTCACAATATTGGGTTCATGAGAACAAGACAAGAATATATTTTAACAGTATTTGATGCAATATTCAATGCTGAAATATATTTAAATGCGGGGTCTGGGGGTCCTCCCCTAGAAAATTTTGAGCACTAAACACTTACTTTCCTGCATTCTGGAGACATTTTCTGCACCGATTTATGGTAGAATTGTCTTTATTTAAATAAAGTGAATCAGTTTTCTTATTGTGCTAATAAACCTTTCTCAAAGTATTTTAATTTGTTTTGTTAACATTTCTTGTTGCAAGCCATTTTTCAGAACATTTAACAAATGCTTTAACTAAAATGAAAGTGATGGAGACATGTCACCAGTATCCACAGTGTAAATGACACCTATGAAATGAATACAATGTCTGTGTACTAAGAACTCTTAATTCAGTTTTATTTATATAGCGCCAAATCACAACAACAGTGTGCTTTTCATAAAAGAGCAGGTCTAGACCGTACTCTGTGATGAGCAAGCACTAGGCGACAGAGGCAAGGAAAAACTTCCTTTTAAGAGGCAGAAACCTCGATCAACCATCTGCCTCGACCGTCTTAAGGGGTGAAATCAAACATACAAACAAATTGTGTGGTACAAGTTGTTGCAATTAGTTACACCTTGACTAGATAAGGTAATGTAATGTAATGCCAATTGCTTCAGTGATTATTCATCCTGTTCTGTTTTTCTAAAGCATATACAGGCTGCTTGAAATGTAGTATTATATACTGTAGTATTGGCATTAAAGTAGCAGGGCTGAGGAATTGGGCTCCGGTTTGTTTTTCCCTCGTTCCCATGATCGGTGCATCTGGGTGATGTAAGTTTAATGTGTTAGTTTGATGTTTCCCTTCACATAATGTTACCCTACAACAGCGGCGCAATGCTGACACACAGGCATGGTCCTCGTCTCATACACACCTGTCTCTCCGTTGCTGTTGTATCATTCACTGACCAGTAACAACCTTCAGCGAGTCTTCCAGCTCTGCTTTTCCATTAGCGCTCACCACAGTGTGACTGGCTCGCACGCCCATCAGCTTGTTGTGCTAACCTCAGCGCCACTGCCCTGAGCCTCGCCCGCCAACTTGTTTGTATCTCTGGCTTTCTGAATTTCAGACACTTGCCCATTCTGAGTCGTCGAGCTAACGACTCACGTCAGAGACGTTTTCTTTTCTTTTCTGAAAACTGACTGATTCACGCAGAGCTGGATGCCAGAGCTGTTGCACTCAGCAGTCCAGAGCGTAAAGCTAAACACTGACAAACAGTTACCTGTACTGCCGTAACATCAGAGTCACACCGAACGGAGTAAATTATACAGTCACACACACAAAGTATTCATTTATGACGTTAGGGCATTAATTAAATCCTACGAAAGAACAAGAAAAAATGTAAGACCTTGGTAAAATAAATTTAATACTTTGTAAATGAAATTTAAGACTTTTAAGGCCTTATTTTTGGAATATGAAATTTAAGACTTTTTAAATACTTTTAAGACCCCGCGGGTACCCTGCCAACCACAGGAAGTTAAACAAGATGACACTGAAGGCAGGCATCTACAAACTAAAACAGGAAACATTCAAAACACACACCCACCGCACCAGAACCGTGACACGCCCTCTGTCATTAGCTGAAAAGGCACTTTTCATTTATGATCATTTAGAGGGTGAGGCCAGAGAAGAGATGAAGTACCAGTCCCAGGAGGCAAAGAAGGATCCAGATAAAATATTAACTATTTTGGAGGATCGGTATGGGTGCACTAAGTCTGTGTGTGTCTTTGCAGGAGGAGTTCTTTTCAAGAAAGCAACAAGAGGGGGAAACCTTGCAAGAATTGCATTAATGTGTCTAATAGATAAAGTTGTTAAAAAGGCACCTAATGGTCTGTTGAATAAGGATAAGCAGTTTGTCCGGGGCCACCCCACAGCAACCTTGATAGATGTCCGCAGTGAAGCCATTAGGGGGAACAAGAAGGGATGCCAGCGGGCAGAAGGGGTAGAAGTCACTCTGTTCCCACTGTATTTGGTCTCCAGCACACTGTTCATGGCGGGGAGCCTCAGCCACAGCATGGCAGGTACTCCTCTTCTGATGTGGAGTGTGTGATTGATTGACTAGTCATAGTAAACTGCCTTGGCTATGAGCCAACTCCAAAATCGCCGGAGGCAGGCAGGCAATGTGAAATAAAATTTTACATGTGTAATGGCTCCTACGCATATGGGATAGTCTGAGTTGGATGTGCAGCTTTGTGGTAAAGTGATTGCAAAGAGAAGGTTGTTAGTGGTCAGGGATCCCCCTCACGAGGTGTCTTCAGTCCCTGGTGTGCTGGGAATGAACATTATCAAAGCATGTTACTGGGAGTTGTTTGTACAGCATGGCTCTGCTCTCTTTGATTTACTGTTACGACCCAGCTGGTTAAGGCAGGGCAGCAACAAGTGATTGGGATTGAAATGAGGTGGAATCAGACAACTGAAATATTTCGGTTAAAGTCAAGGGTTTAATTACTGTGCTCGCACAAGAAAATACAACAAAAAGAGGCTCTGTGTTGAAGGCTCTGCTGCTCCTGCTTGTTCAAGCTGTGTCAAAGTGAAGGGTTGGAAGGTCTGCAGAGTTCCAGGGGGTACCATGAAAATTGTAGCCGCCACCTATTCCCAACAGCACCTAGCAGATGATGCCTTGTTTGAGCCTTTGAGCAAGGGTTTTCCCGCAGGTCTACTAGCATCCCCAGCACTGGTCCATGTTACTAGAGACATTGTTCACATCCCCATTGTCAATGTAGGTACCCAGGATGTTGTGCTGTACCCCTTGCACTGTTTTAGGTACCTTGAGTCATGTCCACCTGGCTAGCTCACCCTCAGGACTAGTGGAGGAGGAGGTATCAGCCACAGTGTCTTCCCAGACTGTAACTCATCCAGTGCAAGACAGGATTGCGGCAGTGGATCTAACACCACTCACGGAGCAGGAGCAGTGTCAGGCTAGGTCCTTACTGCAGAGGTACAGTAGGTGTCTTTTCTGCTCATGAGGGAGATACTGTATAGGTTGCACGGATTTGATTTGCCATGAAATCCCCTTATTGGATGAGGTACCTGTTTGTCAGAAATAAAGGCACATTCCCACATCAGAATATGAGATGGCCAGGACACACATTTGCCAGCTGCTAGAGTCACGGGTTATCAGGGAAAGTAGTAGCCCCTTTGCTTCACCCATTGTGCTGGTGAAGTAAAAAGATGGCAGCCTTTGTCTGTGCGTGGATTTCAGACTCCTGAACAGCAAGATCCGCAAGGATGCATTTCCCTTGCCACGCATTGAAGAGTCCCTTGATGCATTGTCAGGGGTTCGTTGGTTCTCAACCCTGGACTTGGCTGCTGGGTACCACCAAGTACCAGTCGCAGAAAGAGACGAGATGAAGACTGCATTCTGCACCCTGTTTGGCTTGTTCAAGTGGAACCGAATGCCATTTGGGCTGTGCAATCCCCCAAGCACATTCCAGAGACAAATGGAAAGAATACACCATCGCTGCAGTGGACAACTTCCAGCAGGTAAAACATGTCCATCATTAACTACTAAAAATTAAATTGGATCATGTGATTGACCACAACAGAGAGAACCTCCCTCAGTTGGGGGACCAACTCATACCCTCTCTCTCAACTCAGTCAGAGGTAAGAAGGCAATCCTCTGCCAGCCAGTTTCAGTCAAACCAACTTACTGATGGTTTTCCATTAAACAGTGAGGCATCCCTGAAGAGAACCCCCTGCATCAACTAAGGGAGGCACCTAAATCCCCATCATCTACCTCAGGCAGCGGGGAGTAGAGAAATACGGGCTATGAGCTGTCAGGTACCTTTGCATGTTGTATTTATGCCCTGGCAATGAGTGTCAATCGTTGGGCCGATGATTTAGAAACCAGGGGGTAGATTGTGTTGAGGAACGCTTTCCCAAGTGCAGGTTAATGTGTAGTGGTGTTGAATGCATCCTTGACTTAACTCCTCCTCTGGCCAACCTCCTTATCAGGCTTAGGCTAATTAGACACCTTTGTGCCCCTGCTCTGCTTCCTGATCTGTCCCTGCTGTGGTTGTGGTTGGTATTTGTTGCACAGGTATGTGAAAGGAATACTTTCATGCACATCTTTATATTGACACTGTTAGGAATCTCCTTTTCTCCTGCCCTGTGACTACCGCGACTCAGAGGTGGTTTTATGCTTTTTGGCTTTTTCCCTCTCCTTTATTGAGTTATATATCTTTTTTGTGCATGTAACAGGTTTGCAAAGTGAAAAAGCCCGAAGTCCAGCCCAAAGGGAGTTCCCATCTCCCACAGAAAGCACTGCTCTGAACCGCTTGAAAACAGCTCGTTTGTAGTCCAGCCCTACACTTCCTTCACTTGTGACGTCACAATGAAAACGCTTCATAAAGCTTGCCGAGCGGCTAGCGGGGTCAGGCATGCCCTCAAACCAAGCTAGTCTGAGCAGAGGCCCTTTGGCTCGACTCGCCTTTGTTTGGGTTTCCATTGTAGAAATGTTGCACCTGTATCTGCTTCCAGGTACTTTTTTCATATCACCACACCTCCGTCGAGGTTCCGAGCGAGCTGAGGGAAACTAAAATGTAACGTGAAAACACAACAGAATGCTGATTGGTCAGAGAATATTCACTATTCACTGCATCATTGCGTGCACCAGACAGAGGCCAGCAACAGAAAGTTTTAGATTTTACAGTTTTGTATGGAATTTCATCACTAAATCCACTTCTAAGAAGTTTTGAGGTGAGAAATCAGCTGTTTAGATTTCGAATATTGACAGTTTTACGAGAAGTGATGGCGGAACAAAAATGCTTGAATACTTTCGGAGTTGAGGAGCTCCGCAAGTGGCTGCGGGGGAAGCCTGTGCCAACCCGCGGGAGGAGCGTGTGAGGCCGGCCAGCCGCCCGCTCACAGCGCCCTCTGCTCCCGCCGTCACACAGACCGCTGCAGCAACAACGGCAGAGGAAAACACAGCTGGAAGGGTTTCTTACCGCTTATCTGTCTTTACATTCTGAGGAATGTTGAAACATTTTAACTTAAAAAAGAGAAAGCTGTGTGGATCGCTGGTGTGTGTGTCGCAGTGAACATTACGTCGCGGCAGTTGTGTGTGGCGTCGCTATGATGACAAGCTACTATCTCTGGGTACTACCTACAATGGAAAACGGAGCAGGGCCGAGTAGAGTCAAGTCTATCGATTTGTGCTATGGTAGCATTTTTCGTCAAGGCAGAATAGATCGTTAGAACACCGGCAACAGTTCAACGTTTAGTCCTGATGGTAAGATGTGGAACAATGATGTTGTGTGGCTGTGGACTGGTAATAATTTATACCATCTGATAGGATATGGTCGCAGTCTGAAGCGGCTTTGATTTGGATCACACTACCTTGTTTCTTACAACCCGCCCTTCTCTGCTTCTGATTGGCTAGTAGTCCTTACCTGGGAACTGCGCATGTGCAACTCCCAACAAGATTTTGTACAAGTAAGATGCATCACTCTGTAGCTCAAGAGCGGAGAGTACAACACATAGGGTGAAAGAGGAGCTGCAGCAACGTGCAGTATGAGAAAAATATGGTGTTTTTTGAAAATTAAACCATGTAAACCTGTTCTGGTACAACCACTAAATAAGATTTTGAACCTGAAAATGAGCATCAGTCAGACGTGTTGTCACTGTGTGCTGCAGCTTAGTGTGTTTTTCCACCTGTGTTTTTTAGGGTGTGTCTGACTAGTCACAAGGCAAGCATTGTGACGTGCATTTTGCTGTAACGTCACAGAACAAAAGGAAAAGGCTGGACTACAACAAGCTGCTTTCAGGCAGTTCAGAGCAGTGTTTTCTGTGGGAGATGCGAACTCCCTTTGGGGTGGACTTTGGGGAAAAGCCTAAATGCAGAATGACCTCTTTAAGTCTATAGTTATTGTGTTACTGCAGCATTGCACAGCACTGATGCCTAAGACAAATCTCCCTCAGAGGAAGTTTATCTCATCTTCCTTGGGGGATGAGTGGAGGCTAATTAATGCTTATGGTTATGAAATGAGATGCTAAAAAACATGAGTGTCAGGTTCCAGTGTCCTCTGAATATATAGTCTACTTGTGTGCCATCAATCTTCATTCTGGAAAGAGTAATGTAATGCAGAGCTGTAAAGTAAAAGGATAACCAGCCAAACCAATAAAGGAGTGTTTTACATTTTATTAGAAAACAAAAGCATCTGAAACAGTCGTATACATCATAAAGTGGATGTATGTAGAGATTAGCAAGTCCTAGTTCCACTCAGTTGGGCTAAGCTGTCCTCTAATCAGCTTTGAGAGGTGTCCGTTAACCTGATGCTGCCTGTGACATGGCTAATGAAGCATCTCAGGAGGTAGATCCCACAAAACTGGAGGGAGCTGATGCAAAGAGAGAGAGAGAGACAAAGAAAGAATGGATGCAATCTATTAAACTGCAAAATGTACTGAACCACACCTTATTCCTCAACACATTAATGAAGTCAAATCTTAACAGACAATTAGGAAATTAAAGGACAATGTAAATAGCATCTGGTAAAATTCTGCTAGCCTATCTGCAGATCTGTCACCCCACCTAGAGTTTCCTGTTGGAAATGACTTACAATTTTTATTATATAAGGAAAAAGATACATGTGATTCATAACTCCAAAGTCTTTGTAATGATTGCAGAGTAGTTTTAAAGCAAGAGGTATTGCTTTAACATTATTTTTACAGTAGTTTGGGATGTACCTATATGAGATTGAATTATATTGGAATATAGTAATCATGTTGTACTGTATGACAGTGAACCATCAGTGGAACTGTTACAGTGAGAAAGCTGTAATAAAATACTAGAAGTACTTTTTTGTGAATACAGAGCAGAAATATTATCTAGACCTTTGACACTTTTTATTAGTCAGCTTAAAAGAGTGTGAAAGCTATATGTCTGATGCATTTTGTTGTAACACATAGTTCTCTCAGATCTCTTTAATTCTAATCCACCTTGTTTTCCTATGCAAAAAGAAAAGTTTTATCGACACCTCCTCAGTTCAAGTCCAAATTGGACATGGGTAAGATTTAATTAGGGCCCGAGCACGACCATGCGAGGTCCCTATTGAATTTGTAAAGATTTTTATTTATTTATTTTTTTTCTGCAAAGTAAGCTCCATTATGGGGACCTGAGCATACTCGAAAACTCACCAAACTTCGCACACATGCCAGAACTGGTGAAAAATTTCACATTTTATGGGTTTCGCGCATGGGCGTGGCAAAATGACTCTCTAGCGCACCCTAGAAAATTGGAAAAAATTAGCCCCTCGTTCACGTTCAACCTACATGCACGAAATTTGCAAGAACCCATACCCTAAACTCAACAGGAAGTCAGCCATTTTGAATTTTACGGCCATTTTTGGATGATTTACACACTTCGTACTTTAACAAACTCCTCCTAGGGATTTAGTCGGATCGACGTCAAATTTCTGCTGTGCCTTCTTAAGGCATTGACGATGAAAAGTTGTGCTATTTGCGAGTTTTCGTCAATGGGCGTGTCTGTGGCGTCGCACCAAACTGTACATGTAGGATGAGAGTCCTGCCCTGAACACATGTACATGCCGACATTCACTCATAGCGCCACCTGCTGGCAACAGGAAGTGACCTTTAAAGAAGCAGCCCCCGACCCACGTTTAACCTACATGTATAAAATTTCTGTGGCACATGTATCATGTCCAGACGTACCAAAAAGCCTCTTGGAGCGAGGCCCTAAACCCTACAGGAAGTCAGCCATTTTGAATTTTACGGCAATTTTTGGATGATTTACACACTCCATACTTTAACGAACTCCTCCTAGGGATTTTGTCGGACAGACTTCAAATTTCTGCTGTGCCTTCTAAATGCATTGACGATGAAGTTATGCGTGCCGGCAAAGATCAACTCTTCGCCATGACACAGGAAGTTGTTGTAACTTCAGTGTACATGCTCACATCTGAACCAAACTTTACGTGCTTGATAACTCTCCCACCCCATATTCATAGCGGCAAGCGCTATGTAGCTCCACATAAGGGACACAGGAAGTGACATATAACACCTTCATACAGCGTCAGAACCATGTAGCAAATTCACAGCCGCACCGGCAGAGCTCCAGAATATGCTACGCTCAATGCTCAACGTGAGTGAACAGAAGTCAAATCAGCACCATGTCCTCATGTTCTGATCATGTAGGGTTGGGCGTTGCCTTTGTCCATCGGCGATGGCTGACAGACATCAAAATGTTGAGCCGGGCTCTCTGCTGCTGACTTTCTCCACCACCAGTATGTTTTAAAAACTTAACCAAAATACACAGAACTTGTTGAGTTTTTGACCCGAGATTTCCCACATGCCGGCTTGTTAATGACGTAGTCTGTCAAACAACTGAAACCGACATCTGCACTCTGTTCACTGTTGATTTACCTGGTCCTGCTTGTAAAATATCCATCATGTCTGCGACTTCTATCGTAATAGGCTACCAAGTTTTTTACTGCGTAAAGTCTATGCAGTGAACACATGCCTTTACAAGATGGCTACTATCCCCCCTTCATTGTAGACATCATCCGGTGGCAATTGTTAAAGACATTGGCGAAACCTGTGAAAAAAACCAAAACAGCCACAACTACGTGGTTTTATTTTAAAAAAGTAATTTTCTACAACCGCTGGACCATGTCGCAGTTTTAAAAAACATTAATAAAACAGGAAAATGTGGATAATTTGACTCTTTTGAGCTGTGGGTTAACACACTCTTGGTGTGCTAGTGAGTATTTGGAGCAGCAGGATGGTGAATGTGAGACTGTGTACTTGTTGGAATACTTGTTAGTAGAGTCAGTTCAGTATTGGTCTTTCTATGGGATTTGTTGATGGTAAGAAACATGAAATGTCACCAGCATTATTCTTTAAGCAGACAAATGGAAAGTGAGACTCACCTGACCAGGAATGGCTGGGGGAAGCAGCTTGCGGTCTGTGTTTTAACCACATCCTGAAGGTTCAGCAAGTTTGTCAGCAGTGCTCCGTGCCCACATTTGTCAATCTTAGTCACCACTATCTGCACAACAAAATGTTTTCACATGACGATTCAGAACACAGAGGTATCAGCAATCTGTAACAACAGATACACAGATTAACACTGTGATCCTCATTTTCTTCTAATTTATTAATCAACTAATCCACAGCTCACTAAGCACTCTGAGGGCCGATTGTTTTAAACAAGCAAACAAAAAAGAACAACAGAAGTATTCTGACATCTACTGGCCAGTTAAGAATACTGCACTATCAAGGAGTCATTTATTAAATGGCTTTGCAAATTCACTATTTCTATTCCCGCAAATTTCAAATATTGCAGTGCAGGAACCCTGAATTTTTTTGTCAGAAGATATTGCTGAATGCTGCAAATGAATGAATAGATTCAATTGTTCTGTAAATTCTGCCATTTACTACACTCTATTACAACTTACTAAGGTACTGTTAATCGTGTACTGCATCTTATCCTGTTTTCCTCATAATAGCAAAGCAACAACCTTTTTAAAGTCTATTTCAGGTTTGAAAGTGACTCTTTCAGCTCATGGCTTCCTTTTCGCCTTTCAGCAGTGAGTTCATCTTTATTAAAAGCTGTACTGTCACTGCCTTAATAATGGGCAAAGTGTTTAATAACCTAAGAGCATGAATAATTGACTGCAAAGTGCGTTGAGAGTGGGAGTGCTTCATTATAACGCCTCAGCGGTGGCATTTCAGAGGGGACAGCAGTTTTTAAATAGCTGAGTGAGAGCGTTCAGCATTAATTCAATGTGGACATAATGATGAGGGTTTGACGAATGAGTAAAAGGTGAAAAGGAGGGGTAAAAGCTGGTTAGTGTTAATGCTTACCACCCCTGCCAAATAACAGAAACCCGGTATTTTCAGCATGGACAGTATGCAATCTGCTGTTTCCCATGCAAAACATCACTTTAAGAAAATAACATGTTGGCCAAATCATTTCAACTGGGCCTGCAAACCTGTTTGAATAGTTTGTTTTCCACACAGCTGTCCCACATTCTCAGACATTTGCTTGTTTTTGAACTTGGTTGTGCAGCAGATGGTGGTGGAGCTTTGTTTTGAGGTTTCAGGCGGGCACGGGCAGGTACTATGTGTTCCAACTCACAGTAACGATGTGGGCTGTACAGCTTCTAATTACTTAATACATCATAGCTGATGTCTGTGTCACAAGGATCAAACATTTACACAAACATTTCAGGCATCTAACAATTATTTTTATAAACAACTTATCTGTCAGTTCTTTTCTTTATAAATCGATTAATAATCATAATAATAAATTAGATTTATATAGCAGTTTTGTAAGTGCTCAAAGACGCTATATTAATGATTAACTGGCATTTTACCCTTTAAAAAGGGTAAAATGCCAGTTACAGTTCCCCAGAGTCCGAGGTGTTGTATTCAAATGTCTTGTTTTATGCAGCCATCAGTCCAAAACCCCAAGATCTTCATTGTACAAAGGAAACCAGAAAACATTCACAGTTGAGAAGTTGGATTCATATAATTTTGGCATTTTTTTCCTCATCAGAACAGTTGCCAATTAATTATCTGTCAATCAATTAATCAACTGAATGTTGCAGCTCTACAATGTTTACAGAAATGGTCAATCAGAAGTCAAAAGTCATTCGAGCAAATGAGATGACAACTCATCCAAAATACAAGTTACAGGTTGGT
>NC_060156.1:29639819-29654032 GCF_021292245.1 Micropterus dolomieu
AAACCTGTTTGAATAGTTTGTTTTCCACACAGCTGTCCCACATTCTCAGACATTTGCTTGTTTTTGAACTTGGTTGTGCAGCAGATGGTGGTGGAGCTTTGTTTTGAGGTTTCAGGCGGGCACGGGCAGGTACTATGTGTTCCAACTCACAGTAACGATGTGGGCTGTACAGCTTCTAATTACTTAATACATCATAGCTGATGTCTGTGTCACAAGGATCAAACATTTACACAAACATTTCAGGCATCTAACAATTATTTTTATAAACAACTTATCTGTCAGTTCTTTTCTTTATAAATCGATTAATAATCATAATAATAAATTAGATTTATATAGCAGTTTTGTAAGTGCTCAAAGACGCTATATTAATGATTAACTGGCATTTTACCCTTTAAAAAGGGTAAAATGCCAGTTACAGTTCCCCAGAGTCCGAGGTGTTGTATTCAAATGTCTTGTTTTATGCAGCCATCAGTCCAAAACCCCAAGATCTTCATTGTACAAAGGAAACCAGAAAACATTCACAGTTGAGAAGTTGGATTCATATAATTTTGGCATTTTTTTCCTCATCAGAACAGTTGCCAATTAATTATCTGTCAATCAATTAATCAACTGAATGTTGCAGCTCTACAATGTTTACAGAAATGGTCAATCAGAAGTCAAAAGTCATTCGAGCAAATGAGATGACAACTCATCCAAAATACAAGTTACAGGTTGGTGATCAATTAACCTGAGAACTTTTTGCTGCCTGCCCATAATTTGAGATATCACTATGATCATTGCTGATTACATGGTTAATACAGAGCATCTCTCTTTGGGATATGGATAATAGTTGCCCCCACACATTCTACTTTCAAGCTGAGATCTTATATCATGCTTTATTTGGAAATCTTTTCCATCTTAATAGACATGATGTTTTTATTTATGTAGAAAGAGTATGTGTGTCCTACCACATATGGACGTCTGATCTCCTCGCACATCTCCAGAGCGATCAGGTCAGCCTTCTGAAGACCGACACTGCCATCGACCAACAAGAATGTCCTCACCAGACTGAAAGAACACAAACATTAACATAATGTAACACAGACCAGGTTAATGGAGGTGGCTGAGGAGAGATTTTAAGGTCTTCTACAGTCACAAAAACACAAGCGTTTTCCAACACTGATCTTGCTTCAGGTACAGAAGGTAGGGCTTACAAACCAGATTATAACATCCCTCTAAGGTCACCTTGGATAAAAGATCTTTTGTTTGCTGTCCCTGCAGGCTCTTTGGCTTTTTGTTCATGTCTAAATTAGCTAAATGGCTAAATGAGCTGTAAAACACCAATCAATTCTCAATAACAGCACTGTGATTACAGAGCACCACTGTGTGGACCAGGTCACAACCCACAGGTAGTGCAATCAAGAAGGAAACTGTAGTTCATGCCTTTGTCATTTATTTTAGCATGGCCTAGTATTACAGTGCAGTGCGGTACTTTGTTGGAGTCACAGCACAAAAAAAAACATTATTAGCATTTAGTATATTCCTCTTGAGAGGGTGGCTGCTGTGGTCCAGGAATACAATTTTACTAAACAGGTACACAAGCATGAGGAGGGGGAAGGGCAAGTTCTTCAGCCCTGTCTGTGTTATTGTTAGGGGTGGGAATCTCTAGGCACCTCACGATTCGATTGTGATTTAGAGGGTTACAATGCGATTATAAAACAATTATCGATACATCTGTTTTTCTATACAGAATTTCTGGATAATTACCAAGCTTCTCATTTGTACATTAAAATCCAAAATAAACCCCTCTTCATTAGTTGAAGCCTCGAATATACTCTGAAGCGGACATACACGCACAGCTGCGGACATGGACTACTTCTGTTTATACAAATTTTCGGAGTCAGCTTGGCAGACTCGTTCCGCACATGCGCAATAGATCGTTTGGTGCCCTAGCGCGATTTATACTTCTGTGTCGGGTCTACGCCTACGTCATAAGCTACAAACGTAGCCATGCATTTATACTTTTGCGTCGGTGTCTGCATCATTCTGCAAAATACACTGCCAAACGCTAGCTGGTTATCCACCGAATGGATCACAATATGATAGTGCTAGTAAAACTGACTACAAAGCACAAAGCACTTCCTGTCGGCTAAATAGTCGGACCTTTCAGTGCAATCACGACAAACTGGAGGCGTGGGGATATCCACACACAGCTGACATGTACCATTTTTTTGGTCACACAGACCCAAGCGGTCCCTCACATACTCGTGGAAAGTATAATCCTTGCTTTAAAAGGACTAGTGAAAGTGACGAGATAATCTTTAGTTGCATAATTTTAGTAGCAGCGCTCATTCATTTAGCATCAGCTGACGTGTACGCCACAGGCTGTCCGGTCGCTGCACTTCTGTACTTCCGAGTTACACATTTTGATTCTGTCAACATTACGTTATCAATTAACATTAACAAAATAGGTTTGACATTTGTTAATCGATTCAGAATCGTCCAAGTCCGCATCTCGATGCATCTAAGAATTAATTTTCACCCCATCCCTAATCATTACATAGATACATCCCTAATCATTACATAGATACAATATTATTTCTGGGATCATGAATGAATTTCACCTCCCAAAGGCCGATAATCACGAAAGGAGTACATCTATGTGTCTTCCTGATCTCTGCAGTGTGGTGTAAGTCTGACTCCTGTGATATGACTTCAACTTTTTGCATTTATTACAAGACACGTGTTATTCTCTCTGACTCTAATGTGTCAAGACTTGCCTCCTCCTGGCACATAACTAAAGCCAAAGTAAATTTCTCACTTCTTCCTTGTGTAAAGGTACGGCTCCACCATATCCACAAAGTCTTTGGGTGCTCTGTGTCCATAGCCTGGCATGTCAACAATGGTGAAAACTTTGCCCACTCTGAAGAAATTCATCTTCTTTGTGTGACCCTGAGGAGGAAAAACAGAGAGGCACACAAACTATAAGGTGGTGTGGCATGACCTCAAGAGAGCAGTTCACACCAGACATCCCAAGAATATTGTTGAACTGAAACAGTTTTGTAAAGAGGAATGGTCCAAAATTTCTCCTGATTTCTCCTTTTGTTCAGGTCTGATCTGCAACTACAAGACACGGTTGGGTGAGGTTATTGCTACCAAAGGAGGGTCAACCAGTTATTAAAGCCAAGGGCTGAAATACTTTTTCCACCCTGCACTGTGAATGTTTAAATAGTGTGTTCAATAAAAACATGTTGCATATACACAAAATATATTGTGGTATTAGTTTAAGCATACTGTGTTTGTCTATTGTTGTGACTTAGACGAAGATCAGATCACATTGACCATGACCAATTTATGCAGAAATCCAGGTAATTTCAAAGGGTTCACATACTTTTTACTGCGAATGCAGACAGAGACTAATTAGCTCGTCACTGCTACATTGGTGTGTGTTATTCTGTGTATACATGCTGCTACTGGGATACATGTGAACACAAAAATCAGTACCATTGTTATACAAATTACATGCAAATTAGGTCCCATTAAAAACTAGCAAAAGGGAAATTTTGATCAGTTATAGTAGTATATAGTAGTAGACAAGATTGTCTGTCATAAATAAAATGCTGGACATCCCAAAATGTTCTCCCAGCTAAATTAAAACATATCTGAAATCATTATTTGTGGTCCTTAATAGTCTATCACAATTCTACAAAAACATTTTGGCTGCCTGTCTACAAATGTCAAACCTCCAGGCAGAAACCACGGTGTAGTATTTGACAGTGACCTTTCATTTGAAGAACAAGTTACAGTGATGTTTTAATCAAGTGAGGAGCATCTCAAAGATCAGGGCCCGTATTTATCAGGCTTCTCAGAATTACTCATGAGAACACTAAGAACTGACTTAAGAGTAAAAAAATTCTTGGCTCAAAGCTGTGCTTAAAATCAAGCATCATAGTCCTAATTTGAGTGAAGTGAAGGACTAAATCTGAAGTGTCAGTCTAAGTGCTGATTTACGATGATTTCCTTATTTAAGAATATTCTCAGATAAATTCACATTGAATGTGAAATTCCTAAGAGGAGCTTATATTCAACACACATTTAATAAAGAATTTTCAAGAGAATACAGTATGATATAGGCCTACACATTAAGAAAGATAAAAAAGTTTATCTTTATATGAGCCTACTACTCCTGGGAAGCCGGCTACTTGCATGAACTGTGTTTGCTTCTGTCGGATTATGGGGGTGTTGTTGGGAAAGTCGATGAAACGCGTGACAGTGTGTGGAGCTGTAGCCTAAGTACTATGATTGTTTCCGTGACTATTCGGCTTTTTGATGGTTGTGACGAGCCAAAATCATCAGCATTGCTGAGTTTGTCCTGACAGAAATAAACTAAGTGTCATCCCCACCTTCAATTTAACTAAAAACACATTATTGCATAAAGTCAGTGGTGAGATGACATCTCTCACCAACTCGCTGACAAGGATTATGCCTGTGCTGTCCGACCCGTCACATAATTCAGAAACATTCTTCCTACCGGCAGCTCCTAACCACTTGAGAGACCTCTCGAGCTGTCTTAAATAACTGGGAGAGTAAGAGTGATTCTTAGCTTTAAGAAATTTGATAAGCTTAAGTTTAAAAGTAGGAGTAAATTTCATGAATTCTCAGCACTTAAGACTAAAATGGCACTTTGAGAAGCGTGATAAATACTGGCCCAGGTCTTTTCTCTCAACCTGACCTCAAGAAGGTCATTCATAAATTTATATCATCTTAGTTAGATTATTGAAACTCGGAGATTCTGGTCACACTTCTACAAAAACAATACTACTACATGCAATTTATTATCATCATCATTAGTATTATTTTTGTTATAATTTATTCAACTATACACATACTCCAGACAGTTTGTCCTGCCTCTGAATATCACAGTCCAATCAGCATCAATCTATGTTCCCTGGAGTACTGACACTTTCTGGTGAGGTCAGTCTGGTTGAAAATCTCACACATTGCTCTCATACACTTTCATATTAAGGCAGTTTTCTTTCTCAAACTGCAGGCATTGTAAGGCCATCTTCATCGCTATCTCTATTTTCTTCATATGTGACCTGGTGCATTCACATGCTCCTTGGTCCCATTTACCGAGTTGGGATGTTGTTCTTCTGACTTTGTTGTTGCTTAATGTGGAAACAACATGGACGCTACACAGAAGATGTGTTGTATTTTATTGTATTGTATTTTATTACTCAGAGCATGAGTGTTTCCACTAAATTATTACTTTAACATGGCTAATGTTACCTTAACTCGATGGAGGAAAATGCACAAGCCACCACTGTACAAAACGCAGCTGCTCGGCTTTTAACAAATACAAGAAGACACAGAGAGCCCGAGCCTCAGATCCTCAGGCAGGGCTCTGCTGGCTGCTCCTCAGTGCTGGCTCAAGACTAAAGGTGACTGGGCTTTTACAGTCAGGGAGCCTCAGCTCTGGTACTCCCTGCCCGAGGATCTGAGGCTGCAGATTCAGTGAGTTTTAAATGACTTCTCAAAAGTTATCTTTTTTAACTTTTTTTCTAATGCTAGCACATTGTTTTATTACCAACATGTCATATCTGTTTTATTATTAGTATGATTGTTGTTTTATTTTATTTTTGTATTATTTGTCTCATTGCAGGCCTAAAACGTTTTATCCTGGTTCAACCATGTTAAGCACTTTGTTTTGAAAAGTTTATTATCATCATCATACAAATGTCTAAGAAAAGGGTGTCATTTTTATTATTAGTATAGATTTGTCAACACTACAAAAACATTTTTGGAGGGAAACTAAATAGCTAACATGGTTGGAGATTTGTCAAATCAAATAAAAACTCTATATGAGCTAACCTTATGTAAACTATGCATGCTAAACCTTGGAACTTGAAATAGATTTAGCATATATCAGTTAAGACTACTCACCGGAGTTTTGGAGACTCTGACTTCTACCTCAGGAGTCAGGGAGAACAGACCTTTGATAAGAGATGACTTGCCCACATTGCTTCTGCCGATGAAACACACCTGGGAATACACACAAGATGCTCTAAGTTCCTGCATTCTCAAATACTGTGTTCAATGGCAATTTACTGTTACCTTGTTAATGATGGAACCTCTTGATGGTAATTCAATGATCAGTATCATTTTGTGCTGGAATATTTAAGGTTGATATTTAAGGCCTTAATCAGCACACCTGCTCTGACTGTTACGCGCTACTCCGATTGGCTGCTACCATTTTGCTACTGCAGTACCAACGACCGCCAAGTCCCACAGGACGTGGCTCAGGCTCATCCATCTCTCTGACACAAGACAGATGGACGGAGGCTCATGCTGCCAGTAAGATACAAATACATCATCCTCTGACAGAGTAGAGAGGCAGAGTGGTAACTAACTTGGCATGCCAAAGAGACCCTGTTGTCCCATCAACACGATGTTCCATTCTGAGCCCTCCGGTGAAACTACTGTCTATAAGGTTAGCAATCTGCTCATTTATTATCAAGGGCCAACTCGTGCTTAATTATGTATGAGGCTGCAGGAGGGTAAAGAGACATTATGGTACATTTTTCACAGGCTGTGCCCATGTTTTGGGTCGAGGAAGGGCAATGTAAGCAGCCCCATGTTCAACATCCTCACTCACTTAAACACACACCTTCTCTTTCTTTGACAGTCGTGAGTCATCATTTACACCATAGGTTATGCTAGCCAATAATAAAGACCCTATTCTAAGCCAAACAAGTCTATCCTAACTGGTGTAGTGAGTCTGTTCAGGGAAGGAGGCAGGCATGGGTCAGTTAAATTAATCCGTAATGTGAATGGGTTTAAGGCTGGGACTCTGGCCCGCTTGGTGACACTAGGTCATTCAAGAATAAACTGTACCAATGTCACAGTGATCCAACATCCAAAAGTTCTTCTTATGGCTGAACAAAGACACAACAGGAAGTCAACCCTCTACACACACACACACATACGCAGACTGTGGCCCGCTGGAAAGCAGGAGTGAATGTCCAGCCCCGACCTCATCCTGTACGTCCTCTGTGCTTCATTCAGAGCAAGTGGGAACAGCGGATCCATTGTGCTTTGTATTTAACTTGCTGTGTATTAGCACTGTGAACTGTATGATTTCAACCAGCATGCATTTTTGAGGTCTACATGTTCTTTTGGATTTTCATGTCATGTATAAAATGAAATGGCAACTCTGGAATAATCTTGCAATACACATACAGTACTGCGCAAGAGTTTTAGGCAGGTGTGGAAAGAAATGATGTAAAGTAAGAATGCATTAAAAAATAAACATGTTAATAGATTATATTTATCAATTACCAAAAGGCAAAGCAACAGCAATACTGTTATACTGCATCAGCAAGGTCTCTCCCAGGCAGATGTTTCAAGGCAGACAGGGGTTTCCAGATGTGCTGTCCAAGCTCTTTTGAAGAAGCACAAAGAAACTGGCAACGTTGACACAGTGGTCGACCAAAGAAACTTACTGCAAGTGATGTAAAACACATCATGCTTACTTCCCTCTTCAATCAGAAGATGTCCAGCACTGCCATCAGCTCAGAGCTGCAGAAAACAGTGGGACCCTGGTACACCCATGTACTGTCCGGAGAAATCTGGTCAGAAGTGTCTTTCATGGAAGACTTGCAGCCCAAAAAAAAAGCCATTCTTCCGACATGGAAAGAAAAGGCCAAGCGACTTCAACTACGCACGGAAACACAGGAACAGGGTTGCAGAAAAATGGCTGGTTAGGACTGATGAGTTTGAATTATTTGGCTGCAGTAGAAGGCAGTTTGTTCACCAAAGGCAGCCCCTGGTACAAAAATGAGTGTTTGCAGGCAACAGTGAACCATGGTGGAGGACTTTGGGGGCTGCATTTCTATTAACGGAGTTGGGGATTTAGTCAGAATGAATGGTCTCCTCAACGCTAGGAATAAGTACAGGCGGTACTTATTCATCATGCAGTACCATCAGGGAGGCATCTGATTGGCCCCAAATTTATTCTTCAGCATGACAATGACGTCAGACATACAGTGCTTTCTTTAGTCTTTAGCTAAAGCATTCTTTCTTTACAGTATTCTTTCACAGCTGCTTAAACTCCTGCACAGTACTATACATCATTATCCCTTCTAGATACTCTTTTGCTCAATTGCTTTAACACATTTTCTGAACACAGGGTCTCATTGGTTGGACAATCGCTCATAGAGAGAAAAGGCCTTCTTAAACCATTATTTTCACGAGCGAGAGGGGCATGTTGTATTTTATTTTTGAGTTGTTGTGTTCCCCTTTTGCCTTCAGAACTGCCTTAATTCTTTGTGTCATACTTTCAACAGGGTGTTGGAAACATTCCTCAGAGACTTTGGTCCGTATTGACATGATAGCATCACGCAGTTGCTGCAGATTTGTCGGCTGCACATCCATGATGCGAATCTCCCGTTCCACCACATCCCAAAGGAATGCTACCAAGTTTTTTAACGAGTGAGGTCTAAATGCGAGTGAACACTTTCCTTTATAATTAAGTCATAATATTACTTGAAAGTCCCAATTTTAAAAAAAAAAATAAAGTTGTAACATTTTAAGAATAATACAATAGCATAGGTTGCATTGAGTCCTATGTTATGCTTATAGGTTGATTGGATTACATGTGCATGTTTAATATTTCCTAATTATTGGTGAGCAACAAAGCAGAATTCAGAGCATTAATTTACACCTGGGGAGGAATAGGAAATACACTCTGCTCCAACACACTGAAATTGTTAAAATCACCCCAATAACCAAATACATTCTTTAAAAAAAGTGAATCCTTGTCGTATCACAGAAAAAGGTACATGGTAGATTTGTTACAACAGGTTCTAAAGTGAAATTGAGAAATTGTAACTTCCTTCTGATACGTAGCAGTATACGGTAATATAAAATCAATTATAAAAATGGTAAACAGAAATAAACTACATTCAGTGAAGCAGTGCTGACCCAGATGCTAACAGTGACTAAGACCGCCCACTAACCTCTGGCTGTTTCAGTGCAGGTACATGTTCCATCCTCTCTGCAGAGATGTAGTAATCAATCTTATGAGACGGTGAAGAGTAGAAGAGCTTTTCTGCTTTAACCATGTCCTCCAAACTGGGATGAAAGAGCTTAAACTGTGTCCAGTCCACAGACCTGAAACCATATCCAGGCTTTGAAAGCATTCAGTATAAAAACATGTGCTTCACAGAAGCCAGTCAATCAGTACGTTACAGAAACAAAATGCAGTACCTGTCCAGGTAGGCCTCCAACTCACCAAAGGGGTAAAGTAAGCTTTGGACTTTCTTTGGGGGAAGCGTTGCGGCTTTCTTAAGCGAAGCAAGTTTATGGACACGCTGCCGGGAAATAGCGTGAACACGAGTCCCAGGCCGAAGCCTCAGGCACGGCCACAGACTAAACATCTTCCCCGGCGGGGTTCAGACCTGCCCGCAGCTGTGAACAGGACAGCGCCGTCACCCACAGCGTTCATGGAAGTACAGCCTCAGTAACACACCTCCAGCATCTTCAGCGGGAACACGCGACCGTTAACGTTACAGAATTCGTTTGAAATGAACGACGCAACGTTACATATGGGTTAATTTCACGACTCACCTTAATGCCAATATCTTCATTGTTTAATTGTGGCAAAATACAGCGTGGTTTGACTACATATGACTTATACTGACTGTTTTTTTAACAAATTGTTTTCAATGTCCTCCATGTTTCGTGCAGTGGTCAAATGTGTCCGACTGAAATAACTTAACTTTAAGGTTCCGCCTACAGAAAGTCATTTTTTTCTGGTTATTGTACTTTTCAAAAGTATTACATTACTTTTTATACTTATTCTATTTAATAAACTAACTGAAATGAAGCCACAGAATAATCACGTTTTTTGTGCCATGTCAGTCTTGAGAAATTAACTGTAGCCTTGTACATGTTTCTTAACTGGCCATTAATAAATAAAATCTTTTATAGGCCAATGGCTTTTTATTGATGTATTATTATTATTATTATTATTATTATTATTATTATATATTTAGTTGTGGTAGCCAAGTGATATTGTAGTAGCTGCAGTGGCTATGTGTTTACATAATAATTCCAGCTATGCTATTACAGAATCATATAAGACCCCTGATTTAAAAGCTGACCAATTTAAATAGAAAGCAATAACACAATTTTGGATGTTCTTGCATAAAACACTATTGTAATTCATTCATTGTAAGACATAAACCATTATTTAAACACTTTTGGAACATCCTCATCCATTTTCTCTGAAGATATGTCATATTACAGAAGTGTGAGACTTTGAGATTCAAGTAAGAGACAATGAAATGAGACTCCGAGGAGGCTTAAACAAGGGCTTTGCGATTACATCTCTAGCCCGGTGCTATTCCAATATTGCACAGGGCATTGCGGCATAATTAATGAGCATGAATCCTTTTTTAGATTCAGATACATTCTTCACATTGATGCATGGCTGGTAAAATATATAGAAACATTTTTGTGTTCCTGCTTTCAGTGGAAAATGTGTCTGCCTAGGGAAAGTACAGTTCTAGCTGTCACATTCATCCTCCATCACCTTCTTGTTGGGGATTAGTGTGAATTATAACACTGATGTTTTTGGTAGAGCATGCCAAAGAAACGTCTTCATAAATTCGGTTATAGGAGGTGGTAGTGATAGGAGCGACTCAAGGCTTTTCGCCCACTCTGCATTCTTTTACACTGAGACTCTGAGTAGGAAATGGAGTTAATAGCCATGTTCAAGGTCAGGTTTCACACGTTCACAAACAAAGTGGTACGCATTCTTCTCCCAGTTTCCCCCAAAGAGTACATTCCTCCATATGGGAAAAAGAAATCATATATTTATCCATCTTTGATTCATAATTTGAAAATCAATCAGGTACAATATTTGACACACTTTGGGGATCTCACTTTAAGCTAAGCACTTCAGAATAAACTGTTATCTACTCATAGCTTCCCATAGTTTGCTGACCCTTTTCTCTCCACATGGTGGCAATGCAGGCTTCTGAAAGCATCACTCCACACTCAGGCTGATGTTAAATATCTGCCTTCACCACCTTGTGCTAGTCCTCTCTCAGCTCCATCTGGGTTTTATGACCTGATGTGATTCATAGTATGTTCACTGAACAAATTAATTCACAGATATCCAATTACAGCTCCTATATTCTCCCTGTCCTTTTGCAGCGGGGTCTTTTATTCTTATGTGCCATGTGGCAATGCCGGCACCTTTTTCATTCATCACTCATTTATAAGAATATAGATTTCATATGCATGGAGTGCCTTATTAAACTTGATTTATTCTCTCAGTCTCTGTCTGTCTTTCATGTTCCTTTATTACTTGTGTGTCATTAAATGAGTGTTACACATGTGTCTTTCTCCTTGGATTACTTAGCAGACTAAAGGCTCTTAGGTACATTACTTAACATTTCATTATTACACAGGGAGATGAAACCAGAAGGAATCACCACCATGGACGGCTGATGGAGTGCTTAATAGGTGGACGTCTTTAGCTGTCAGACATTTATACGGCTTTTAGCACAATAGAACCCTGGACAAAACCTTTAAACCTCACAAAACCTCACTTCAGCAGGGTTTATAAGAGGTACTTGTGTGGGAAACAAGACAGTGAGAGATATATAGAGAAGCAGAAGGGATAGATAAATGATGGAAGGAGCAGAGGGGAGGGGATAGGAGGGATAGACAGGGACGGAAGGGGAGGGTGGCCATGGTTGCTCTCATGACTCCATCACCCCATCCTTCACTGTGAGCCAGAGGATCAAATGCCAGACCAATCAATCGTCCACCAAGCAGACATCTATAGCGCAGGCCATGATGGCATTTACCTCCCCAGGGTGCATATCAATAAAAAAAAAAAAGGGCTGTATACCAAAATTGATTGTCCCCAAACAACCTGCCCACCCACACCATCAAGCCAGCCTTTCGCCATCATCATCATCATCATCATTTGTTCTTAATCTTTTTATTCGCTCTTTGTCACTCTGGTCTGTCTGTCTCACTCAAATCCCTTGGCTTTTATTCATCTGTCTGTTGCAATTCTTTCATTGTGCTTGATTGATGCACAACAGACAAGGTTTGCAGGGCTTTGAGTCACCACGCTGCAGTCACTTAGAGGGCCTGTGGTCTTTTTGACAATGTAGCATGAGGAAAAAGTCCAGCTGAAAGGCTGAACAGCCGCCCACAAACACCCACACATACACCCTGACGACGCTTTAATCGGACAATGAATTATCACAGAACTTGACCTAAGTTACCTTTTCAGATCCATTAAACCGTTCATTTGCATGTTAACCAACATGGCCTAGCCCAGCTGCCCCCTACTCGGTCTCTGGTACCTCCCGCCACAATGTGACAGGGGCACAATGGGACGTGCACCGCCAGAATACCAAAGCCCCCTTGTTCCTTGCTTTGTTTGGAGGATGAAGTGCAGAGGAGTTTATCAAGTCAAGAGGTCAAACCATCAATATGTCTCATACAAACACACACAGCTGTCACATACACTCGCCTCAAGGGCAAAAAAGACAACTACAGATTAACACAGGTCTTATTTGTTCTGTCTGCCCATCTGGCCAGGCTAAAAGCTGTCAGGCCTAACACCTGTGGCAAACATCCTTCACCTACAAGTGGTCAGTAAGAAGTAGAGGACACTTGGAAGCAAATGCTGTATCATCTAATCATGGCCGAGCTTGCTCCCTCCACCGTTTCTACTCTCATTACTCTCTCTGTCTCTGTTAAGTAAACAGAACAATCAGAGGTTGCTGCCCTCGCTCTTTTGGAAAAAAGAAAAAGGCTCTGTTTCCCATGAGGTGCTTCACCCAGCTAACCCACACGTCAATAATATTCACACTTCTCACCAAACTACAGCTAAGACTGAAAAACTGAGCTAAGTTAGCTGTATTGTCCCTGCAACACTTAATAAAAATTACAATGAAGTATAAATCATGAGCTATTATGATATGAGCTGCACAGTGTTCTATTTAAGATCCTACCAAGCCGCAGGCAGTGTCTTTCCTTGTTCTTCAGTGTCTCTCTCTAAGCATCTCCTATGAATACAGCATAAATATTTTGGCAGGTGGTGTTTGGAGGATATTAGAGCACAAGCGCTGAGCGCTCAGGGATATCGATTTTGCTTTAGCGGCCAAGAACCATGGCTGTACTGGCATCGATACGTAGAGGAGAGGAGGTTGAATGAGGAGGAATGACCTTGAGCCAGGAAGCAATCTTGACAAATAAAGCTCCAGGAAGGAAATGCAGGGAAACAAAACACTGAAGATGTCAGAGTGCAGAGACTCAAGGGTGACACTGGGAGGTCTGCAGAAAGACAATAAGGGAAATTTAGAGTATTTGATGTTAAAAGCAATGCCTTTCTCTTCAGAATTTAAAAAAAATTATTTGCGTTTTCATTTGCTTTCAAGCTGATGTTAAATTAAGTGAAGATTGTTAATTTGTCTATAGAACGTAGAATGTATGATACAAATTAGCGACAACAGGCATAAACGAGAGACCAGGGCTTGCAAAAGGTTCCTAGGTACGTATTGAATATGCACAAACATGCATCGGGGGAATTCATGTGCTATCTTGGCTGCAGTCTGAAAGGAAGAGGAATGATGCAAATTCACGACAATCGGCGTCAAGGGGGTAAGAGCAGTAATCCATTTGGGGAAGACATACAGTGGGGGAAATAAGTATTTGACCCCTTGCTGATTTTGCAGGTTTGCCCACTTACAAAGAATGCAACGATCTATAATTTTAATCATATGTACATTCTAACAGTGAAAGACAGAATCCCAAAGAAAATTCCAGAAAATCACATCATATGAATTTATTAAAATTGATAACCATCTGATGAGGAAAAACAAGTATTTGACCCCCTGGACAAACAGCATGTTAATATTTTGTAGAAAAGCCATTATTGGCCAGCACAGATGTCAAACGGTTTTTATAGTTGGTGACAAGGTTTGTGCACATTTCGGCAGGGATGTTGGCCCACTCCTCCCTGCAGACAGCCTCCAAATCATTCAGGTTCCGAGGTTGTCGCCTGGCAACTCGAATTTTAAGCTCCCTCCAAAGATTTTCAATTGTATTCAGGTCTGGAGACTGGCTAGGCCACTCCAGAACCTTGATGTGCTTCTTCTTCAGCCACTCTTTTGTTGCTTTGGCGGTGTGCTTAGGGTCGTTGT
>NC_060156.1:29654132-29683672 GCF_021292245.1 Micropterus dolomieu
TAGTGTGTTACCAACCGTTTCTTTTGTAACTGTGGTCCCAGCTGCCTTCAGTTGATTCATCAGTTCCCCTCTTGTGGTTTTGGGATGATTCCTCACCGTTCGCATGATCAGGGACACCCCACGAGGCGAGATCTTGTGTGGAGGCCCAGACCGAGAGAGGTTGGCGGTGGTGTGGTGCTTCTTCCATTTCCTGATAACTGCACCGACAGTTGATCTTTTCTCTCCAAGTTGCTTTCCGATTCTCTTGTAGCCCATCCCAGCCTTGTGCAGATCAACAATCTTGTCCCTGATGTCCGTAGAAAGCTCTTTGGTCTTGCCCATGGTGGTGATGTTGGATGCTGGTTGTTTGGGTGTTGACAGGTGTCTTTTATACAGGTAACGAGGTGAGGCAGGTGTATTTGATGTAGATAATTGGTTGGGATTGGGGCTGTGTCTTAAAGAAAGACTAACTGGCTTGTAGGAGCCAGAATACTTGCTGTTTGGCCAGGGGGTCAAATACTTGTTTTTCCTCATCAGATGGTTATCAATTTTTATAAATTCATATGATGTGATTTTCTGGAATTTTCTTTGGGATTCTGTCTTTCACTGTTAGAATGTACATATGATTAAAATTGTAGATTGTTGCATTCTTTGTAAGTGGGCAAACCTGCAAAATCAGCAAGGGGTCAAATACTTATTTCCCCCACTGTAAATATCTGTTAAGGCTAAAATTTTGGGACTCAAACATATAAGTAAATGTTTATGTACATCCATGCAGAGAAGGATGAGGGGTTGCAGTGGAACCAGCACAAAATAGCACCTCCAAAATATCATCAGGGTACACTCACGTTGTACAAGTTTACAAGAAACAGCCACACAGTGACAGCAGCACATGTTCCAGTGCTCAGTGGAAACTTAAAAGGGAAGTTAGGACCCGTGTCTCCTGGAAGGCATTCCTAGTGTTCACATGAAAAGTGACACAAATAGTTGTGTAAAGAATGAAAAGAGAGAGTTTAAAAAAGTAAAACCCAGCTTACTTTCTCTCACCTGAAGTGGGTGTGAATGTCAAATTGTCGGTATGAGAAAGTTAGACAAAGAGTACCCGAGACTTTTAGTCCCAGGATCTATTTTCAAGGAACTAAAAGGTTCCTTCAGCCCAATGTTTCTACCGTAGTCTAAAGACCTGCAAAGATTGGGCAAATTAACCCACTGATGTCCTGTAGACAAAGCGATGGACAGGCATCATTATTTGGTAACCACGATCCATGAGCAAAATGTATATATGAACAGATTTGATTGTAATATAATGAAAAACTATAGGCTATGCTTTGTGCAAGTACAATGACAAGATACACAGTCTTCGTTACAAATTTAATAACAAACTGAATCAAGCCATGTTCTTTAAAGATCTCCAGCACAGAGAAAGAAACACAAACAAATCTCAACAGTTTGGAAGGTCATTAAAACATTTCCAGCTGACTAGAGCTGCAGATCTGATGGAAGCACTCACTTCCTGTGTACGCGTGAGCGTCGGAGGAACATGATTTTTAACATGCTGTATTACCTGCTGTAATCAGCTAGTCTGTTTGTTTTGGAGAGGAGGAGACAGACTGAAAACTCAGTATTCAGCTTCACTCAATCAGCCGTTAGCTGTAGCCTAAACACAATGCTTCTCGCTGGCTGACATTTCCGAGCTACAAATATAATACTGATGTACGATCTCAGGCTGACATCAGGGAGACTTGTGTGCTATTTGACTGTTGATTGTGATTTATTGGTTTGCAAACAATGATGGAAAAGAGAGGAACAGTACTACCTATGAGCAGGGACTATTTTGGGTGTAAAATAAAGACCCTGGAACCAAACTTAGACCTTGGTCCCTGCAGTGGAAATGCAGTTAGTTCCTGCAAATGTTCCTAGTTCCGGGGTATAGTTCCTGTGGTAGAAACACATCAAGAATGTACTGGCACCTTGAACCTGCATGAGACTAACTCAGATTGCTCAAGCCTCATATTAGCTTTACTGAATTTAGGAATCAGCCAACAACTCTGTCAATGTACAGATGGTATGTGAGTATTATACAGAGATAGACTTGGAACTATTCAGACATATCCTTTCAGGGTAAGGCAATTTCATAAAAGCTAGAAATTCTTTTCTTCAATAATTTCTGTCTTAGAATTGACCCCACGTTAGATTCCTGGCATAATTTAGCTAATCTGCTTTTTCATTTTCACATTTCAGTGTGTTGAGGCTACAGTCTATTACAGGTCATGGGGAAATAGAGTCTAACTCATGTTTACATGCTCTAACAATAAATAACACTTGAAACAACAAGCGCAAACTTGATCTTTCTCCCTACTGGTTCATATGAAAATGCATCCGGGACCAATTAAAAGCCGTGGGACACCGTTCCTTCAGAAGCAACACTGTAGCCTCTCAGCTGCAGTAAAAACAATAGAAAACGCCATGCTGAGGAATTGCCCAGGCTAATCCACAAAACCTTGCACTTGTTTATTCATCAGATGCATTCATCCATGTGGAAATGAGGAGTGAAAGCACAGTGGTACTCCTACATACCAACCCTCACCTAGTTATCAGCGCATGCTGTATAGTGCAAGTCTGTGAGGTAACCTTCAGATTTCTTAGGTCGTGTGTCAGGATTTAGACTGATCCCTAGCTCAACAAGACCATTACTACTGCCAGCACCTCACTTTTTCTGCTCTTTCTTCTGTCTGTCACACACACACATACACACACACACACACACACACACACACACACACACACACACACACACACACACACAAACTCACAATCCACCACCCGCCTCTTTGTGTCTCCGTCTTTCTCTCTTTCATTCCACAGAGATGATTTATTTTGTTTCTCCCCTCTCCTGCTCCAGTCCTCAGCTGCCCTCGGGGTCAGCGCCGAGCTCAATCCGTCTGGATTCTTAATCCCCACACTGGAGACGCCCGTGCCAATACAGGAGAATAACAGATTAAAAAAACGCAGCCCAAGCCCCACATATCTCCCTTTTCTCTCCCTCTGTCTGTGCCTCCCTCCGTCCTCACAACAGATAAGTGGAAAAATAAACTTGGAGAAGCTAAGCCAGAGTTGAGAGGAGACTCATCGAACCAGGGATGACAGCGAAGCTTCCAACACGGTGGTTAATGAAGGTGATGCAGCAAAGCAAGGCCCTCTGCAGCAGCTCTCTGAGTTATAACACTGGAGCCTTGGGAGGTGACACGACTGCAGATGGGAAGTTTTCCACTTGGCTGCAATTGTCTAAGGAAGATACATGGTTGACCCCAGACAAAAATATAAGTAGCAGAACATAAAAATAATGAAACCTGAGGCTCCATTTTCACATAACCAAAAATAATGGCTATTTCACCTATAGGAGGTCATTGTCAGCTTTGGCTCCAAAGTGAATGGAGGGAGGATGGGTTTTATGGTTAACAGAGACAGAAGATCTTATTATAAAGAATCTAAAAATGTCAATCTCAAAAACGGGCAAAACAGCAAGAAAGTTTGTCGACTGGAGACTCTCAGAACAGCATGCCTAACCACTGATTTGAGACTGGTTGCACTATGAACACATGCAGGTATTTGCATGGCTTAACAAGCCAACTAGTGACCTTCAACCGAATCTTTAACAAAGCGGTCGCAGTCCTTTCATTCTGATAGGAGTCTCCTGTCCCTGTTGTGTGAGGGATGGGCAGAGGGAGGAGGCAGGGAGGGGGCAGCCACAACAGAGATAATGGCTGTGTCAGTTTCACACTGCTCTCCTCATAAAAGCTGAGCTAGGAAGAAGCTGAGAGGGGAACGCAAGTTCATGTGCACAAGAGTGTGTGTCCGTGCAAGTCTGCATATGCTTGAGTGCATTAGGTTTAGCTCCATCAATCGCTAACGCACAGGTTTTTGCACAAGTCTCTCCTGGAAGGCATTCACATGAAAATGGTAAAGAATGAAAAGAGAGAGCTTGAAAGAGTCAAACCCAGCTTACTTTCTCTCACCTGAAGTGGGTGTAAATGTCAGTTAGTTGTTTTTAGTAAGTCATACATAAAGCCCCCCCAATTATAATGCTTGAAAGGTGTGGGGGGGAGGGTGTTCTGACAGAGTGTACTGGCACCTTGAACCTACACAAGACTGCCAGGATGAATATACCCACTTAACTCAGACTGCTCAAGCCTCATATTTCCTTTGCTGAGCTAGAAATTCAAGGAAGTACATTTTATTGAACAAGTGAACTTGCCTCGACACGGATCATTTCCTTTTCTACACGAAAGTAGAAAAGCAAATAGGTTTGCCTATAGTGATTGGTCATAGTGATTTTAACTTCTATTTGATGACATGGTAGCAGTCAAGTTGAAGGTTCTACTAGGCAAATATCATTTAGCCTTCAGTCTTTTGAAAAGATGAAGAACTGACATTAAATTTTTAACATCACTGAGCTGTGAAAAAGGACTAGGATCCAACTGAAAGGACAGGTTCATATTTCATGCAGACCCAAGCTAAATAATCCTATTCAAACATGCTCCAAAAGTGAGTCGTGTGACATTGTCAATGTAAAAAATGTATTGGACTTTTAATTCTATAAGCATAGGCTCCTCAAAATAGCTCCTCTCACTTACATACTCTTTACTGTGATATTTTCACCAAAGTTATGGTACTGTGTTACCTTCTCATCTTGAGTGGGAAGGAATATTTGTACAAATAACTGTAATCAAACACTGACACTGAAAACACAAGAAGCCTATGTTATGTAGGACATTATAAGTTTAATAGTCATGGACTGACATAATGTTTATTAGTTTGACAGACTTACTCAGCTGCACTTAAGCTAATGTCAGCTCAAATAGCCTTGTTAGCCTTTATTTAGCTAGTTTAGCTAATACATCTTTCACATCTAACATACTACAAGAAACAACTATTAGATAGTTATTGTTACCTGACAACATTAAGTTATCACTACTTACACAAACAAATGTGTTAACATTTTCAAATCTTGCAGTAGCTGAATTGGGTCTGCCGGCTTTGCTGACTCATATAAATGCTCATTAGTTTGTGTTTTAATGGTGAGTTCTGGTGTCCCAGATGGCATTTCCACCATAGCCATAGCACTTCTCTGTGGTTTTCCAGTTTAAAAATATAAGTATTAGTATCATGCTTTAAAAAAGAAAGAAAAAAGAAAAAGAAAAAAACATAAAAGGAGGACCCTGTCTGTGTGTCTGCTCGCGCTCAGGCTTATCGTTCACTCCTCCACACCTCTGTGACTCTTTGAGAGGACAGTAGGGTGCAGGGTGGAATGAGGAGGGGTGCAGTGTCCTCCAAATCACCATCACCTTTCATCCCCCACCCCTCCGGCTCACTCCCTCTGTTCCCTCTGGGCCTAAAGAAAGTCTCAGGGCCCTGACAACGGGACACCCTCTCCCACTGCTTCACTGCAGCCAGTTTACACGCTGTTGGCTCATTGTGACTTGCTGGACTCTGACAGCACTGCCTGCACTCACAATGTGTTTATTGGACACGGCTGCATGTGGCGCTTCACCCTCCCAGTCGTCCGGGCCCCTTAGCTCTGTCTGTGTGGTGCCGGTGGCAGGTGGTGGCCCCTGGCTAGATGGTGAGGTCATCTATTCGGGGATAAGGAGGAAAAAGAGTACAGGGGGAGAAAACTGGGTGGCTAAAAGACATTGTCTGTGTTTGGGCACTGTCTATCTGCAGGAGCAAAGAGGATTAGGATGAGACAGGGAGAGGTGAGGGAAGGTAAAGACAGAAAAAGAGGAATGCCTCATTGAGGTTCCAGGGACACGTGTAGTAAAATATTAGCTCTACTCTTCCATAACTAAATTCATTACCCCGGATGGCATTTGAACCATTGCCTAATTAAAGGATGTGTTTCTGTAATAGACATAAATTTTCCATGATAAAATCACAACAATCACAATCTTTTAATTAAAAATAGTATTATTATTAGTATAACAAATATAAAAATCTCAAATTGTTCTAAATTCCCCTAATACAGTAAGAGGGGTGTCTGTGAGTTTTAATAGGCGACATATAGTCCCACATATACTGTGTACAAAGGCAGACGATTCAAAGACAACCTTTGCAAAGGCTACATCCACACTAGCATTGAATATATTCAATACTAGCGTGGATGGAGGTCGTTTCGTATATTATAGATATATCTATATTAAAACAACTGAAAACGCACCGGAAGTGGCCATTCACTTACACTGTGCATGCAAGTGCTGGTGTAAACAGGAAGCCGATAGTCTACTGTGCAGCAGCAAAAGATTTAGCTAAACAAAAAAGTACTTCTACAGACGAAGAACCACATCAGAGATGTTTTTGCAGTATAAAGTGATCGTGGAGGCGGAAACAACCTGGGAGTCTTCGCAAAGTAAATAGCAACTTGCGCAGTAACAAGTGTATAACCACTGTTTGCACAGTATATATATATTTAATATATTTTTATATATATTTTAATAAAAATAGCAAAAATAAAACCCTGTCGGTAGATTTGTGCTTTTGCTTTGCATGACTGAAGATCCAATCAGGAAGCAAGTGTCTGCCTCATCATTTTTAAAGTCCTTCGTTTTTGCCTGTGTGCACAAATACTTTACCCTGGAGTTTTAAAATGAAAATGGGGTTAGCAGCATTTTCAAACTTCTCTGTTTTAGGTCTTCGAATTTGCTGTTTTAGTCTGGATGGGAGGTGAAAACGTAGCAAAAGGTCTGGTTTTAAAACGAAAAAACGTAGTAGTGTGGAAGTAGCCTAAAACTAGAACAGCCCATCTGATGACCTTGCAAGGTCTTAAGCTTGATTTATACTCCTGCGTTGGGTCTACCTGCGTAGCCTATGGCGTAGCCTACAGCGTAGCTACACACGTAGCCATGCATTTATACTTGTCGGTGGCAGTAGCGCTACAGCGTCCAATGTGTTGACTTTTGCCAGCCAAGCAGGCTAACTTCCGGTTTAGCCCCCCCGCTAACGTCTATGAGGGTAAAATTACTCCAGTTACTTTTCAAATGTTATCGATGGGTTGTAACGGTCAAATAAATTTATCCACCCTGTTACAGCCGCTGGTTTGGCCGCTAGTAAAATTTACTTCAAAACACGGAGCACTGTCAGCTCAGAGGCATTGCAGGGCTACCCAGCCAACCAATCACAATTCTTACGGTCCCCCTCGCCCTGACAGTTACATTTTTGAGGAAGTGCACGTCAGGCTATGGCGTAGGGTACGGGGCTATGCAGAGGCTACACCGTCAATTTGATGCAGAAGTATAAATCGCACTTTACTCTCATAATGACTTTTGTCCTTTTCTTTTGTTGACAACTAAGACCGTATGTAGGCGTCTGCGAGGCTAGCAAGATTAGCAAAACCTCCTTGTTCCACTGTCATACAGCACCTCAGCTGTATGCTGAATTGAAACCTTAAAGTGAAATGCAGAGATGTTAGCACTAGCTACCAAGGAAGCTCAACCAACTGATCTTAAAACTAAATGTAAAAAAGGATGCCTTCAATCTCTTTCTTTTTTGCTCATTTCTCTGTATATTTATGAAGTGGAATCAGAAAGTTGAATGAGAGGGACTTGTTTTCCCTCCATTTGAAACATGTTCTACTCATTCTGGCTTTTGCCTTAATTCATTCCTCCTAGGGCCAGTTTGGGACCACTTGTGTCTTTTCTATTGATTAGACTGGTCCAAAATTTGCTTTTCCTTTAATCTGAATAGAAATGAATAGAAAACACTGCTCTACATGCACACCCCATTCAGATGTCTCTCTGAATGGGACTTAATAATGGAGGGACCAATTGGTGCATCACAAACAGTTGGTGCAGTAGCGGTGAAAAATCCACAAATCCACAATAAAATCAAATCAAATAAAAACCAAATCAAATCTTTGAAATCATTGACCAGCGCAAGTATTATCAAATTACCCAACCTGCCATAGACAAATTAATCCAGTTTAAATGGGGTTATTCTACAGCTCTGTGAGTCTGTTTGCTAATTGAAAGAAAAAAAATTGATTGTAAAATGGTTGAGGTATGTTTTTTTTTTAATCCTTGCTGTTGAGAAGTAACTACTAACATGCGACACTGTTAATATGTGAATATATATGTAGAAGGTAACCGGTACCATGTTCACAGCGTAGTTTAGCCACTATATTCTGAGCATGGAAATTGCCACCTGCAAGTCTTTCTCTTTGAAACGACAACATGCTGCCCACTCTCTTGTTAGAGCTGTGATTGATGGAGCTGGTCGCACAGTCCTGAGCCCCCTGCTCAGTTCATTTGTTATACATTTATAGTTCATAATCCATCTGCTCTCACCTCTTCACATTCCATGTCATTTTTCATCCTCTTTTTGTATCAGTGAGGTCATTTTTTTATATGGCTATGATAGATTGTTTAGTGTCTGCTGTCTATAATTGGCCGAGATAGTGGGAAGACTCACATGTGTTTATCATTAGAGTCTGTGTGGAGATCTCGTCATCACTCACAGTGGAACTTCAATTATGAACTGAACGGGATTGATTCATTATGTCGTTCATGAACATGTTTGGGGGTAGGGGGGGTGCGTCGTCATATTAGTTAGTAGTGATTAAGCATTTCACATGACGGGAAATAAGGTCTGTTTATGCATCTTTTTCCCTTATTTGTATTTGAAAGTACAGTTTAACGTTCCTACATGTAACCAGCAGGTGGCAGTAGAGGACCATGCATGAACAAGCTGTGGCTGAGTCATTCAGAGTTTACCATCTGTTGCTCTGCAAGAGTTCCCCGGAGATGCCAGACATGGGAGGCAGACCTAATGCTTGTTACTCAGGCTCATCCCAGTTTTTATTATTGTTTTTATTATTTATCGTCACAGTTCTCAGCCCTGTTTTTCTTGGTCACTTTTTAAATTACTGTTTGAATTATACAGCCCGTGGCAGGCTGGGGTTAACACGCCTTTCTAACCTTTGAGTGAAAAGAAAACGGGTAAAATAAAATCCTCTTGAAAAAAACCCTTCCCAGTGCATAATTGATTTTAATGATAGCCTAGCATTATTTTGAAATGAAAAACCCAAATCAACAGTTTATGAGCTGCACTCAAGCCAATACAAAACCAGCCAGCCTGCCAATGTGTTTTTGGGAAGCTGCTGGTTTCTCACCTGAAAAATGAAACACAAAACATACTTAGTCCATAGGCTTACATTAGGACAAACTGCAGGACACGTTTAATCAACATTGTTAATGTATTTCAAATGTGGTCGACGCAAAAATTTTCTGACCTCAATTTGTAGTTGCTTGCCAAAAATGGTTGTAAAGATTTGGGATTAATGTTGACCTATTTCCTGAAGAGGGATTTTTCAGATTTGTCAGCAGTGACTTCACCTATGTTTAACCTATGAAAAACAAACTAAAAAAGGTTCAAGTTACTGTTTTGAAAAGTCCCACTGAAAATAACTATTAGATTTACAATGTTGCCTGGAATGTTGCAGTGTAATTACTGGCTCCTTTTTGTTACAAGGTTGTTTGAACAAGTCAATAAGGCTACAGCCAGTTGTGCTTAGTTTAACTGATATTTTTAATAATACAAATAAAAAACACAAATGTCATTGTATTCCCTACTTGTATGCAATAAAACTAACATAATTGCACTGGTGGAAAAGGTAGAATCATTTTGAAGAAATTTTATTACCAAGAAAAATATGTTTCAAGATTAATGCTTTAAATTCTCATTTTGGAAATCTCTTCTGTGCTTCTACATCTGTCAGCTGCTAAAAATACTGAGGTACTATATATTATATGCCAGTTTAATAAAACACAAATTCAAGATATCATCAAAAAATATTCCAGGCTTTGTTGATTAAAAAGATCAGAATTGTGTCACTCCAGGCAACAAATATATTTTTCTCAGATAAATCATCGTAGTTGAGTCCTCAACATTCTGCTCATGATGTCACATGTTAGCTGTAGAATAGTGTTGTAAACAGGCAAGCCTCTAGCTAGTCTGTAGGCTACACTTGGAGAGTATTACAAGCGGATATTCTGATGATGATCAGACAAGGTGCTCCACAAATAACAGTGTAATAGTGAGAGCTCTTTTCAGTGTCCCATCCACAATCCCCTCAGTGTTGTAATCTGTATGGATGACTGACCTCTATGTGTGTGTGTGTGTGTGTGAGAGAGTGAGAGTAAGAGAGTAAGAGAATCCTCAGAGCAAAGTGCGGGAGGTGTGTAATGAGGAACAAGGTGCTGGTGGTCTGATCTGTCTTGCTGTGCCACTGAGATCGCACATTGGTGCTGCTGAGGCCGCTCTGGCTCATTCCCCTTCTTTGTCCTCATTGCTCCAGAAGACAGCGGTGCTCCGGGAGGTGATGAGGATCCTTTTGGCCGGATACACGGCCAGCCATGTTGGAATAAATCTGTCCTGTAGCTATAAGCATTATCCCCTGAGCCCTGAGCTGGCAGACTGAGCTACAGCCCAGGCGGGGACGATGCCATGCAGACAGGAGAGAGGGAACGGAAAATTAGAGGAAAGTGGGCAAAACGGGAGGTGCTCAACATTTTGCTCATTTGCTATGCTTAAGTAAGTTAGAAGACTGATACTAAGCTTGTGTCTATGATTTAAGTAGTGGACATGTTTAGCCTAGCTTAGCATAAAAACTGGAGGCATGGTGAAACAGCTATCCCCACCATGTGAAAAGTTTTTAAAAAAGCTATTTTGTTTAACCTGTCAATGAGCAGTAATGTACAGTTACATGCTGCAAGTATCCATACTTATTGACAAACAACATCCAGCATCCCAAAGTCTTGCGGGTTTGTTGCCAAATTTGATACTTTGGTGAGACCAAAACCAAAACCTGTGGTCCCCAGTTTTTATCTGGCAACCCGGGCCATCTCAGACAAAAACCCCACAAATGTCCTTCTTAGATTTCTGTTCCTTAGTGATGTGCGATACCACTTAATTAGTAGTAATACCCAGGCTGGTATTGCTGACTGATACCAATATTCTATTTCTAATTTAATTAGCCAGAGTCAGTATTCAATTGCGAGAAATGCAAAGGGCTGCAGCGACTCACTTGAAAAAAGCTCCGTCATAGAGCCGCGACTTTGACAGAAGATGAAGTTCCTATCAACCGAGTATAATTAGACCATCCTGGTGACAGTAAGATACTCATGATAAAACACACACTCACTCCAAATGACTGAGTTTAGATATCGATCCTTTTATATGAGTATAGAACAGGAAACACTGGTATCAGAAATATAGATACTTATTATAGTATCGATTCACACATCACTACTGTTCGTAAAACTTACAAATTGTGTGAATATGACAGCTTTAGGGGTGTTGGCAGGTGTATTCTTAGCCCCCACTTTGGTCCAGACTATCACACGTTTATTGTCTCCAGAGGATGAGTCATACTGACGTTGATGATTCTCTGACTTTTTCACTAGCACCACCAGCAGGTTTTAGAGGTTTAAAATTCAGTTAGTCCAATACTCAAGTTTATGACCAACATTCCTATCAGCCTCAGCTGTACTCCGTGTAGTTCTTATTAGTAAATATTGCTTGCTAACAAGCTAAACTAATATTGAAAACTGGCTCATGCTTCAGACAAAGGAGGGAGAAAACTTTACCTGCTAATCATCAGCATGGTAGCATTGTCTATGTGAGTACCTTGTGCTGAGTGTTGAAGAACAAGACCAGACATTGTGACTTAAACTCTAGTCAGTAATTTTAATGATACAGACAATTAAAAATCATCAGTGCCTCAGCAGGCCTAGAAGACAAAATCATTGCTAACCTAAGCCAACCATAATATTCTTTGCTCTTAAAGACCTCAGTTATGGTAGTGAAATGGATTTTCCCTAGAGCATTATTGAACATAAAAGTGCTGCTTTCTGGGGCCCTGTCACAACTCTGTGGCAGACGTGGGCCAGGCGCACCCTCAAAGTTAGTTTATTTGGTCTGCGCTCATAAATAGACCAGTTTCATCTTCATCCACAACAGGGTGCTATGCCCTGTGTTATTTCATTACGCCACATTTTTGCCCTCTTAGTAATACTTAACAGGTTTAGCAGATTGACAAGTGGGGGAGCCAAAAAAAGCGCGGAGGAAAAAGACAGATAGACAAGGAGCCAAAGGTGGAGGGAGAAACTGACAGAGACAGATGTGTGGAGAGGGAAAGAGAGAGGCTGGAGTTGGAGAAATGAAAGAGTGATTGGTTAAATGAAAGGGACTGAGCAATGGTCCGCTCCAAGCTCTGCGGTTGCGGGTGTCTGTCCAGGCTTAGCAGCCTGCGGATGAGAATGGGCCACAGCCGCTAAGATGTGCTGCTAGCTTTGGCTGGCTCCCTTTGCCTCTTTTGGCTCGGCTACCCTTGTCCTCTATAAAAGGAGAGCGCTGGCTAACGTCAGTATGGCCACACTCTTTGTAGCCCAGAACAACCTCTGGACTGCTTTCTCATCCCCATTTGGCAACTTGCAACTTACAAAGAGCCTCCAACCCCTCCACCTCTCACAATCCCAACAAGCTCTGGTGGAAAAAGTGATACAAGCATCACTTTCTCTTGGTTAAAAATCTCCGCTTAAAGACACTGAACTTTATCCAAATCTATTTGTCATTTTGCCTTCTCCACAGTGGAGCCCAAGCCTGAGGGTGATTATGATATTAGTGTGGAAATTATGGTCATGAGAGACAAAAGTGAATTACAACAGTGATTGAGAGTGAAGTTTTTTTTAGAAAACCATGCACAGACATACAATTCAAGCGGTTTTTATTTATTTATGTTTTAATTTAGACATATAAAAAAGGAGGTATTTTTTTCATATACCTTTATTCCTGTGTGTCCTTCCTTGAAGAGGATGTCCTCTTGCCAGGCTGTGGTTGTAAATGAGAATTTGTTCTTAGCTAACCAGTTAAAGTTAAAGGTTAGATAAAAATCAAAAATAAATGACGCTTGCCTCTTGTACTCATTCTAAGGGTCCTCTCACACAACCCACATTTTAGACTTCAAGTTTTCACAGGTCATGCATGTCCTTGGATCCAAGAACTAATTTGGACTGGCTGTCTTTGACTCCATGGCAATTTGGAGGGCATGTAATTGTTCTAACAAAACATCTTATGCTCATCTGGGTAGGTTTTGCACAGGTCGCTTTAAAATCAGTGTTCGACGTCTTCATCAGACCCCAGTCCTGGACTGAAACTGACTGTAATGCTATTTGCTTGGTGAAATAATGGTTTTATTTTAGTTCAGTATGGCTTTAATGGCAGTATGGTTTTTAAAAGAGTACCACAGAAGCAAATCTGCCCGATAAACCCAGACCCTCCCCTACTCACTAGCTCCAGATTGTCTTTGGTGAATTACCTTTAGACTGAGGGACGGACTACTTTGCCTGTAAAACAATGAACACTGCCATTCAATAAACAGGAGGGCGTGGATACACAGTGCAGCACAAAGCCTTCAGTTCTGTTGTAGCCATGTGTGACACCATGTGAACAAGAATCAAAATCCCTTCTGTCATTCATCAACTTCCCAGGGGTCTGCCGTTGCCATGATTCCTCCGCCAATAACAGCAGGACTTTCTCTTTTGTTCGTCAGTCCTACCATCTCACTCTGGACCAAAACTTTACGGCATGCTGTGATTTGTCATTACTCATTCAGTTATTACACCCTGAGAGTTGATTCTCTTAAGAGCGAGCCAAGCAAAACGCCTTTCTTTGGTCTTTTATTTAACCAGCTCGTATCATCACAGGTAAAAACTTGCTCAAAAGCGACAATGTCTGGTGTGTTGAAAGTCGTTTACACAGCAATTATGGAACTTTATGCCACAGCTCAAGGCTTTGCTGACTCCCTGTTGGCTAAATGTTAGCCACCGTGCTGTGAGGCACAGCCACTCATGAGTGAATGACAGCCTCTTGACAGCTTCATTAAGACCACAGATGGTGGGGGAAGTGAAGAGGAGCTAGAACAAATGCATCGCTGGCGAAATGTGAGGGAGGCTGCAGGACCTTTTCACAGCTTGTGCGCCTGGCCCATGTCCAAGCAGCCTGTCTGGGCAAGCCGTCCCTTCTATCTGAAATCTGGCTTCAGCTAAGTTCATGGAGCCCCTGCAGGTGAGATCCAATGTCACGTTGGTAACTTCTCTGCTACTGGTGCGTGAGGTCCAAACGCTCCCCCAACACACTAGAAAGGGGTGTGACAAACGAACATGCGTGGTCATATCATTACTTACACAAGGAAAATACCATCAACTCTAAGCTTTAAAAAAATTCTTGCACTAGCTGTAGGACAACATATTGACTAATTAATGGGAACATGGATCTGACCACGGGTGTTTACAAAGCTTATATCCTCCATCTGGTATTTTTTTGATATATGCTTATAAAGGAATAGCTTTGTCATTCAGTCATTAACTATTAATTCCCATGTTAGTCAATGCTCCAATGAGGTTTTTATGAAATAACCACAGAAAAGCAAATAAAACTGATAAATACAGAACATAATGAGGTCACTGTCGGACTGGACAGGGCACTCATTTGGAAACAAAATCACTTACGCTCAATGAACTGGTGGAGAAATCTGGTTGTCACTGGATACATATTTATAAGCTGTAAAATGATCTGTGTAAAATTTCAGTGATCTATGAGGGGATTACTGTGTAACTACTTATTTTCATACGGATCAGACAGAAACATTAAAATCAGCGGCTGAGCTTGCAACCAACTTGTGAAGTTAATGTTACTTAGCTAGCTTCCAAAGCTGTGGACCATCATTTCAGCTGGTAAAATGTACACTTGCCATCTAAAAATGAGAATCCTGATTTTGTCTAATTCAGAGGTAAATGTGCCAGATATCTTTGTACACTCCAAACTAGACTGGACAGCTCCACGGGAATAGCATTACTAACTAAGGGGGCATAGCATCACTAACTAAGCCTTACAACTGGCGAGATAAAAGAAGCCCTGAACACGTGTGAATGTAGTTCAGACATCACACATACACAATGATTAATACCTGCAGAGGAGAATGTGCATCATTAGCCTTTTCAGACACAACCGGACACCTCCATACATACACATACACAAACAGACACACGCACACAGTTCCCAGGAGGAGAGGGTTATCAAACACAGAAAGGGCTGAATAAAATCATGTCGTGAAGCAGTCAAACTAAGAGGAAAGTCTCAGGGGGCCAAAGGATCTGTCTAGACTCTTCACTACCACCTACACAGCATATGGTGCAGGCTGATAACTGAGCCACAAATGAAAAAGACTGGTGCATGTTAACAAGGGAAAATGACCAGATATGCTAATGAACGTGTCCAGTAGCTGCATCAGGTAAAGGTAGACGACTCAACAAGGGTGCTTTCAACAAGTTTTCAAAATCAAAATGTGTAGATTAGTCCCTGTCATCTTATTGGAATCATTCTTTTCATTAACTATGTTTGCTGCTCAATATTTTTATCCCATATGTGGTGGTGCTAGGGCAATGTGGTGAGCCTGGCATGGGCCGGGGCCAAAGGCTTGTCCAACGAGTGTCTCATAAAAAGCTAACCGCAGTGAGTCTTACAGCTGGACTGGCCTTGAATCGACACTAGGCCCGCGTCATTAGTGGTTAGAAATGGGCAGTGGTGTACATATCCAACTGTGCAAGCTATCCACTATCCATTATATTTTAGATTTGCTCCAACATTACATGGGTGGAGCCTCCCATTGGAAATGGGGTGCAGTAAGTAAGAAAACAAAGCCTAAAACATGTTTCTGCAATCGCCTTGGGTTTCCAATTAATTTCATTTCTCAGGGCATTTCTACCTGCAATGGAGGTTTAGTTTCTGCATTTCTGATTTATGCTATTGTCACTCAGCAGCCAAAAACAGTAAGATACATTCCCTTGCCTAACAATAGCCTTGCAACACAAAGGGAGGTATGAAAATGAATGGTGGCAAATGCATACCAAGGGCAAAAGAGTCGACGTAGCTCTGCGCTGTCTTACTATAACAGGAGACCTTTCTCTTGGAACAGATGTTGAATTTCACGCACTTCCATGTCTATAACACACTTGATATGCTGTGACTTTGTATGCATTACAAATATCTGCTGCATGTTGTAGACTTGGTGTCCTTGTGCATTTCCTGATGCATTTCCTCATTTCACAGTCGACCCACCACGCCGTCCTTCGCACACCCTCGGACACCGACTATCATCTGCCCTCCTCTTCCTCTTTCTCCTCCGTTCCTTCCCTACCTGCAGGACCTGAACACATTGTTTTTGCCCTGCTGATTAACCTCCCCATGCCCCAAGGAATGTATCACATTGGGTTCTCGATGAATATGGGCTGTGCCGGCACCAAAACATGCCCAGCTTTTTCTAATGAGTTCCAGCCGCTCGGGGCTCTGGGCGAGTCAGCCTGCTGTGATTGGTACCTGCTTAGGAGGACAGTGTGGCTGCGAAATGGTTTTAAGGAACACTGAGTGTATCCCCTAGTAATCAACAATAAGAACACAGGTCGTATGTAAATGTTTCAGTATTTAAAGCTGCTTGACATTCGTATTTTACCAGCTTTCCCAGTATTTGGTATAATGTACTACAAAGAATAATAGAGAGGCAGATAAAGTTGTGTATTTTTCTCATTGTCATCAAATCCTATCCTAAGCATTGCCTGATATATCTAAGTCCTGAGCACCGAGATCCATTGTTGGTCACAATCTATTAAAAACATCAATCTCTCTGTAGTTAACTCCCACGTACACAGTCCTGCTGCTGTAACATAGAAACACTGAGATTAAAAAACATATAACACAGATTTAAATAGATAAAACATAAAGAGAGTAATCAAGCATCAACACACAAGAGGATGTGATCAAAAGATAAGATAAAACTAATAAAATAACAGCAGGAAGTATACCATTACAAGTAATGTGAAAAAAATGCATCTGTAATAAATATATCAAAATTATTTAAAAAAAAAGAAGAAATAAATGAATAAATTCACAGAAACACTGACAGCTATATTGGCCTGCCACCAAAACATAAAGAATCATTTTAAAATGACACGAAGGTTCTTTTCATGAGGTCAGTACAACCCTTAGAAAAAGAGACTGGATGTAAGTTCCAGAAGTGTACACTAGTTCCCAGCTTTACAAACATATAGATGTAGCCAGTAAGAGCCAGTCACAATGATGGGTACTGGCAGTGCTTTTAGCAATAAACCTCAGGGCATCATGATAAACAGGGTGTGAAGTCTGCAGGTGTTGAGAACGGGCAAGCTTGTGAATGTCATCTCCAATATTATAAACCGATAAAGACGTTGCAGAGTTTTTCTTCTCAAAAGTGTGATGGAAATTCTGGTGAGCAAGTCAACTCTTTTTGGAGAAGAAGGTCTCAGGAAACTCAGGATGTCTTACACAGAATTGTTAAAGGAAGTTTGGCCAAGGAGCTTGTGGCATCAGCTTTACAGAGTTTGAACAGAGTGTAGTGCCAAACCAAATCTGAAGATTGCCTCTTTGCTATGCCATAGAATGTGTTGCCCCTCCAAGCCCATTCTTTGCTGGTCGGAATATATGTAGCAATTCTACTGGATGTGAAACTCTAATGCCTTACCTAGGTCACATACATTACATTAAACATCTAAGAAGGAAGGCTTACACCAAACATCTCATATCTTTTAGCTTTGGCTCCTAAGTAACAGCCACTGCAATCAGCGTAGCTTTCTGATTTACTGACAGAGAGAGAAAAAGCAGCAAGAACTACTGCCAGAGACAGAGGTCACCTCTACTTCTGGATCAGTCAGTGACCCATACCTCACCTGTTTCCCACATAACTAAAGAATAACCACATAACAACTAAAGAAATTGGATTCCCTCACAAAAAGAAAAACCAAGCCTTAATGTCATTTTTTTTCATCAGCTATATAATATGAGGCTACAAAGACAGGGAATAATTGATTACAAACTTAATATATTGTATACAGATACTCACTCTCAGTGCCCTAAAGGGTGACGAAGGGAGGACAGTTAGATCTTTTTCTGTTTTTCAAGTTTTTAATGACTTTTGGCCTACATATATACGGGGCATTCCTAATGCCTGATGCCAATACTTGTCATATATCCTTTGCTATCAACTGTCTGTATTACATTTGGACGTTAACACTGAGATACCGTATATGGCTGTGCAGTGATTCAGAGCAGCAAGGGCCATGGGTTCAAACCAAATTTATATGCTTTTAGACAGGCAGTAAATACAAGCTTTGCCTTTGGCATACTCTAGTTTTGAGCCAACACCAGTACACTTTCTGCAACTCCAGATCTGGTTGATTCCAGGCATTCACTCTGGATGAAGTTAGGTCCTCACCTCAGCAGCCCAGGTTCAAGTCCGACACGACGCCCTTTGCTGCATGTTATCCCCTCTATTTCTCCCATATTTCCTGTCTCTCAGCTATCCTATCATGTAATAAATGCAAAAAGCTCCAAAAATATCTTTAAAAAAGGATTAACAAGTGTGAGTCACAAAGTGATCTGACATGACCCAAAACAAGAAATAAACATTAGTTTGCTCTTAGCCTTTGTGTGTTTCTTTCATTGCTGTTCCTTTTCTCTGAAAGATAGCATAGTCGTTGTTGTACCAATCAAGTAGTCATCCCGTTCATGGTATATCTACAAGAGCTAAGTCATGGACTGCTGGACCTGCCTAAGATTCCTGAAGACATTTTGCCTCTAATCCGACAGGCTTGTTCTGTTCTCACTGATGGAGAGTCCCAGACATATTGTACATGTACTTTTTTCAATCATTTCCATCATCTGGGCTGAGCCAGTGAAAAACAAAACAACAACAGTGACACTGTGCTGTGTGTGCAATATTCAAAAGTAATCTAATGATCATGTCCTCCGTGTCTGTGTCTGCTAACTTAGTGAATAAACCATTGCATTCCCCATACCTTCCACTGAGTTGTGGAAAGCTTTCAGTGTGAAGCAGCAGCAGGAAGTGTTTGGACTAAAATGAAAGTAGACTGATGTCTGAAAGATCTAACAAGAACGTAGAAATGAGATTACAATCCAAAATACAGTTCAGTATCATTCAGAAGCTACAAAAGTACAGTGGGACTTATAAGAACAGAGCTTTCACTGTAGTTACTACCACAAGCACACGCTTTGGGCATGTGGCTTTGGTTCTGCGTTGATTGAATGGCACAGCTGTATTAACCCGTGCTGTGGTGTAAGCCGGCTATTCTGGGCCCATGAAAAAAAAGCGTAAAAGGTCCATATATATTAACGTAAAAATAAATAAATGAACAGGGTTGGGGCGTAACGGATTACATAACGGCACTATGTAATCAGGACACAAAAATAAAGTAACTGTATTATGTTACAGTACAGAAAAAAAGATGTAATCAGATTATAAGTACATTTTGCTAATTATACAAAGGGATTACTTTAAGCACAAAGCAGAGTGCTATTTGCTATTTACGTGTTTCCTGTAAAAACACAAAGCTACATAGGGATTTGTCGCAGATATTGATTGGCGTGTAGCCAGTAGTCGAATGCCGTTGCCAGTTTGAAAACCTCCAGTGCTTAAGTAAAGGTGTAAACCTAGTTCCCAGTACGGGCAGAGTAAGATAATTTGACCAGAAGCTGCTGGCTAACTGAGCTAATTAGAAAATGGCAGCTAGTTAGCAGCAGTTAGCTGACTTGCTACAGAAACAGGTAAAGCTATCAGAGCAGTCGGGGAACATCAGCGAGAAAACTAGATAATATTTTCCATCAAAAATTATCCAGTTTCAGCAAAATCAGTGAATAAAGTTGTGCTTTCGTACAGTAATCAGTGGTGCCTTGTCCCAGAAACACTATTTTTCAGCAGTGTCATAAAAATTAAAAAGCTTTTCATTGGACACTAAATTAATACAGATCCCCAGTGCAGGAGGATTCATCAACCTTTTAAAATTGTTTTCCAGGAAATGACACAATCTAAAATGTCATCAAGAATACCTACAAACAACATTTTTTGTCATTGATGGCCCAGATCCTGCCATATGACGTATAGGCCCAGTGCAAAGCATATCATAGAAAAACATTTAAACATAGATTTTGATTTCATGGGAATGGGATATTTCACAATTGTATATTTCTCTCAAAATACACTGAGCAGACAACGTATCTTTGATACTCTCTTGTCTTAATTTGTGTATTTGGTATCGGAGTAATCCAAAAGTTTTATTTTGTGGTACTTGGATTACATTACTGATTACATTTTTTAACAAGTAATTAGCAAATGTACTGAAATACATTTTTTAAAGTAATCCTCCCAATGCGTATGTATACAGCAGAACCTATCACTATAAAAATGGCTTTGCTTGAAAAACAACAATTTTAATACCATGTGGTTGGGTCTCTCATCTAACTGTTTCCCATATCTTTCAAATTCCAAGTAATGTCAACCCAACAAATAGCAGTTTGGTATCATCCTTAACTTGACATAAGACTGAATTATTTTGACTAAGCCCCACCGCAGTGAATCGGCCTGTCTCAAATGTCTCAGCCTTTCCTGACAGTGGTAAAGCGACTGTTCTGGGGCAGAAAGGTGTAACAACAGTGTGTCTGCTTTGTTTTGGGAAATGAAGCACAGGATCACATCGATGGCCCGGTGCAGCAGCTCACAGCCAGTTCCAGGCTCTCAGGTTAGACATGTCTGCCCCGCTGCCTGGTCACCCTGACAGGACCTCCCCAGCAGGAGTGATGCTTCACATAATAGGAAATCAATTCTATTTTTGTTGCAAGGGTAGGTGGGCTTAAGGAATAATTACTCAGTCACGAAGCGAGAGACAGGGGAGAGAGAGAGAGGCTGTCTTCATAGCTTATCCACTGTGGTCTTCCTGCTCCCGCGCTGATGTGAAACCAATACCATTATCCACTTAAATCCTCCATGGACTAAGAAAAACAGCAGTGTGAAGCTGCACCATCGACGTGTGGTGCTCCTTAATGACATTCCTTGGGGTGCATTCTAGGATTGCTGCGATTTCATGATTCTTTTAGCGTTGACTTCTTTCCTTCTGGTTAGAGGGTCCACAGGGAGGCAACAAATGATTACACACTTAAACACACTACACTGCTCTTACCACTACACTACATTTGTATCAGTCAGCCTCCAACCTCCCCTAACCTTACACTCCGACCTACGAAGAGAGCAGCAATAGGCAGCTATGGCTAGCATTACTCTTAACTGTTGATAGATATGTGATCTGTGTATGGATAAGTTATCTGGGTAATGACATCTGAATATTGGCCACTGCATACTTAATAAGTATTCTCATTATGAGCATATAGTGATGTAAATTAGGTAGGCATGGACTTGTCAACAAACATGCAAAGCATGCAGAACACTATCAATTGATAGCTACAGTAGGAAACAGCTGTAAAACGGGTTAACTAGGTTAACGTTACTTACTGTATTGGCCTGAATGAAAATTCTGTCTGAATATTACATTTTCAAAAAGTACAGGAGTTTCTGACAGATTGTGCAAAATGTTTTACTGCCACAAAGGAAATAAATTCTGGCAAAGTGGAAGTGACTCCAGCAAGACGTTGTTACTGCAGAAATAGACTGCGCTCTGAATCATCTGTCAAGAAGCCAAATAATTTCTGTGGTCACAGAATATCATGATGAGGAGCTTCAAAACAATCTGGAAATAGCTAAGTGAGTGTGTGTGAGTATGTGACTGATAAGCAGAAAAAGAATTCATGCCTGGTGCACACTAGACGATTTTCAAATCTTAACAGATTTTAAAAACGTGGGATACAACAGACATAATGGCAGATTTAACCAATTTTTATATACATTAATCTTTAGAAAGCACACTCCAGATTCAGATTCAAGACGCAGGACCACACACTTGGTGTTAATACTAAATGAAAATGATTTCAGAGTGGCGATTCCGTTCAGTTTCAAACATGTTGGGTTAATTTATAGCAAAAATTTATTTAGGGGTGTTTTTTTCTTTTCAGAATAGGTGTGGGAAAAGGAAGGGTCTTTTAATTACGACTGACTAAAAATCAGGCCAGTATAGTGTATTTTACGTAAGAAATGTAAATCAATCAGAGCCAGTGAAGAAGCTTGCTAACACTAGTGCTAGCTTGTCTACGTGACCCTCATCTTGCACATCCTACTGGTCCCTGGAAAATCTCCTGAAAGTAGGCTGCTGTATGGGCTCTACTTATTTTTACTTTGGAAGTCGGGGCTGTCTGTAGTGTTTTGTAGGGCAGCTTCCAATCACAATGCGAGCAAAACAACTCTCTGATGTGGTGTGGCCAATGCTTCTGTGTGCTTTTAGCTACACCTTTCATTTACATAGATTCCTTATCCAGATATGATTTGCAGATATAGATTGCATGTTAATAACAGGTGGAAATGGGCTCAGATAGATACATAATTACTTGTGACCCTGTTAACCTATGAAATCACCCAATCTCAAGACTGCCAAAGGTTGATTAACGGCTTAGAAATCCAACAGGCTGTTATCTCTGCCTTTCTCAAACATACAGCTCACACCCTGAATGAAAACTCCTCCTTTTCTTCATATATGTTGCCTCCTCCATTCTCCCACTCCTCCCCTTTCCTCACACAGCTTGCATCGCAGCAGGCTGTGCATCTTTTGTGAAATGTCTGAAAAACACAATTAAGGTTTAAGATGACTGAACTTGGGGTTGAAATCTGGATGCATCTCTCCCCAACCCAATTAACACAGAGTCAATAGAGAGCAAATTAAAAAGGCCCTGGGTGGTGGACCTTGCCAGAAAATGCCAATGGAATCAAGACCGTCAAGGCCAGCACAAAGGCACAAACCCTTGGTTGTGTTCAATCCTCCTGAGCTCCCCTGATTAAAGCAAGGGGTGATTATTTAGCAGCTTTTCTTTCATGGTGAGGGTAAATGAGAGGAGAGGGTATCCATTCAAACAGGGCAAAGGGCTGAGGAAAATGGCCGACTTTGGGTTGGAAACCATTGAGGCTGCTCACTGAGGTGTGAACAACCCACCTCCCAAAGACAACATCCACAGTGGGGAAAAAAAATCTCAATAATAATGGAAAATAACTGGTTGAGACAAACATTAGGAAATACCAGTCTATCCAGGAAAACTGTGGCAGGATTGTATATATTTCCCATGCTGTGCACAGTTTTTTTTATGTTTTCCATGAATGCCTTTTCCCTTGTCCATTCCATATGGACTGCTGTCAGCATTCTATATTGTAACAGTAATTACAAATATGTTTATGGTTTGTATTAGCCTATTTAAGCACCAGATGAGTGGGATTTCCTTGTGGAATAATATAATGTGTGTCACATGGCTCTGAAAATCACATTGAAGTGTTTAAATGCAATTTTGTGTACCGTTCTTGATTAAAAATGCGTGTAACACTGAATGGGCATGATGTGGGTAATCCCATTCATCTGTACTTCTTTGCTCATTATGCTAAGAATTATTTTCAAATACCATATGCATGAGTCCTGAGTTCAGCCAGGTTTCTGTTTAATGCAATCCTGACCTTTATATCAAGAGTTCTACAAGTAGGTTGCTGGTCTCAGCAGCTGAGTGAATACCCTACTGTCCTCTCTTACTACCTCCATAATTAGGTCCATTCACTCATTTAACCGTCTATACTATGTGACTCCCCCTCGTCCAATTTAGTCACAGCATGACAGAGTCGAGGTTAGGAATTGCCTAACCCTTCCATAGGACTGTAGTAGATGATCCACCCTCATTTTAGCCGGAGAGCCCCATGGAGACACCTTTCACTGGGCAAAGCCCTCTCCTGGCAAGATGTGAAGCAGCAAGGGAGCTAAACTAATTACAGCTGGTCCTGTCTCCCTCTCTGCCTAAGCCATAGGCTTACCCAGCACAATGGAGCCTTTAGCAGAGTGCCTATCCTCTTTTAGCTCCACGGTTTGGAAGCACTGAGGCCTACAAAGGGACTTCCATTAGTGTAATTAGAGGCAGAATGAAGTGCAGTTTTGTTCTGTATCTGTACTAAGTTGTTTGGCATGTTTTTGTCTGTCTTTTTTGTGCGTTAGAGGGACCTCTGGATTCTTTCAGCTTTTGTTGAGCACTTGGGTGATAATTAAACATACCCAAGGCTGGGAAGCCATATCTGATGAAGGCTCTTTTACTGTTTGTTTTCCTTTTGTGTTGACACTAAAAAAAAGTTAATCTTATTCCCATGGCAACCAGCCTCTGGGATAATTTGTGAGGGAAGATTTATTTTAAAAATGTCCTGCACCTTAACACCAGAATTTTTTTCCACAAGAGTTAATTTCACATGAAGAATATGATGCAGCGCTAAGCTTGAATATAAATGTGATAAATATGTGTATTTACTACAACCATCTGAGCTGAGACAAAACACTTTTATTATTTGCTGTCTGAACGAGCCATACATCTATGTTTTTTATGTGCTTCATCAGTACATCAACAAGTTTTCTTCTTTGTAGCTTTCCAACATGGTATAAAACCCACCAACCATCAGGGCTAAAAGAAGTGATCTATTATTAACGACATGGTAAATCAGGTATTCAGCTATTGTAAGAGAAACTACTTTTGCTTGATTTGTAACTCAGTAAGTCATTTATGAGCTTTCTTGAAGTCAAAGAATCAAAGAGGATCCTGGGACTATCACACTAGACAAAAATTACTAGAATAAATTCCATACAAAATGTACTGCAGTTTTCAAAAATTAACAGTTACATGGAAATAGTTGTGCATTATTATTATTATTTGGCATTTTTTCCATTATTTGACAGTGGAGACAGGTCCCTGGTCAAAACTGACTAATGGACATTGTGGTTACATGGTAAGCATCTTGGCCACTAAGGGCACAGTCTAAATTATTTTTTGTCATTAAATGGCAGGCTTGTTATCACTCTCTGAATTAACCTCAGGCAGTAAATCTTCACCAAGCTGTTTGTGGAGTGGCCTGACACAGGTCTGTATCATAGCAACCTTATGATTCGCTGTCTAAAAGTAGCTCATCTCTCTCCACAGTATAGAGGCAGGTGTTTAAAGCATAAGCCAAACTGAAGGAACCCAACATCCTTGGGGGGAGAGCCAAGTAGCCCAAGTTATCCCATCCCTGGAGACCTGACCTGGGCTGAGTGATGGCTTCCCCTGCCCTCTCAGATTGTCGACCTTGGCCTGGGAGAGGAGTGGATGGATTGCGGCCATGGTGTTGGTGTTCATGTCCTGCAGGTGCCAAAAGACGTTCTCCATACAGGCATTAAGGGGCTTTGGGGACGCTCCTTGTTGCTGGTATAATGTTACTGATGGGTGGTGCTGCTGTCAAACATGTTTACATTCAGTCAAGACTCTGTGACCTGTTCCAGGCTAAACAGCCTGTATACTGCAGTGCTCCAGCTGTGTGTGGGTCTGTCTCAGGAAATATCTGAAAAATAAATGATTTAAATGTATTATGCAAAACACACATTAAAATTGGACATGATCTCATGATGACTCTTTATCTGATTTGCTATATGAAGACGTTTGTTCGTGCATCTGGAGACAGAGATCAGCATGGCAGTGACTTTGGGAAACATGTATGCTTGTGTAGTGATGATGTTACGATAAATTATGCTATATTCTATAAATTACTGTAAAATCATATATGGATGTAGTAGAGTCTTTAATTTTGAAGGAGGAACAAGAACATATTTTGATGACAACAGCTATTGTGTGAGTAAATATATTTCATGTAGAATTAGTAATTTGTTATTTTAAAAGGATATTTAGTGTTGTGTGTAGCAGGACTGTGTGTAGCAAGAGTGCACTTCTGGGACCATGTTGGCTAGTACACTGTATATTGTGACTCTTTTCATGGTATTTATGCAAAAGAGACAATATCAATGCTTTGTTTCTCTAAAATTGCAGATATTAGTGCCTTGCATTTAATTGCTAAAGGACCTGGTAAATATTTGGTTGTTGTCCACTATATCACACAAAGACGCGTCAAATCCACTAAAACGGTACCACAAATGTCTTTTGAAACAGAACACCTGATGTTTCTTCCTTAACATTTCAGATAAAAAACTTAGTTTTACAGTATCTTCTTAATAAACTTTATTAAACTACACGGTGAAATGCAATTTGACACAGGCAAATGGCCAGAGTAAAATGGAACAACAGTGTCATCAACTTTATGTCATTGTAATTCTGCCTGTGGTTTCATAGTAATTAGCTTAGGGATGGGGGTCCATTTTTGGCCATCATGGCGATGATGACAGCGCCTGTTGCCCCCTTCATCTGTGTCGCGTCTCACACTAACCCTGTCGGCTTCAGGGTCTGTCGTCCATCTGCTAATGGGCCCTTCCTCCCTCACGGTCAACCACCTGGATATCCGTCAGCGCCAGGGTCCAGGGCCTCAAGAGGTGCAAAGCTGCGTCTCCAAGAAGTCAGTTCCCAGAGGAGGGGGTTTGATTCAAAATGTGGTGCTTGGGACTTTGTCGTCATCTCCTCCCCGGCCACCTCTAGTTCTTTCAATCAGCACTTGTTTCCCCTGTGCCAAACTGAGTTTCGTCGTAATGGCGATGTTGAGAGGAGGCTGCAGGCAGCGGCAAATGGAAACAGCACAGGTGACAGAAAATAATAATAATAATAACAATAATCTTTATTTGTATAGCACCTTTCATACATAAAATACAAGAAGTACATAATAAATAAATAAAACATATAATACAGTAACATGTAAATAATCCACAAGCACAAAACTGGGGAAGGGTAGCAGCCAGGGCTACAGTATGAAATAAATACAATATAAAAGTATAAAATAGATAAAAGGAAAAGAATAACTATAATCAGTTAAAAGCAAAAGCATAAAAATAGGTCTTGAGCTGTTTCTTAAAACTATCAAGAGAAGTTGCTTCTCATATTTGCAATGGGAGTTTGTTCCAAGCCATTGGTGCATAATAACAGAAAGCTGCTTCACCAAACATTTTACTGTTCATTCTTGGGACATTAAGAAGACCAGCATCAGAGGACCTGAGAGAGCGAGTTGGAACATAATTCGATAAAAGGTCAGATAGATAAGAAGGTGCTAAACCATGAAGTGCTTTAAAAACAAGTAAAAGAACTTTAAAATCAATTCTAAATGCTACAGGAAGCCATTGGAGAGAAGCTAAAACTGGAGTGATGTGTTCTCTAAATCCGGTTTTAGTTAAAACTCTTGCTGCCGCATTTTGAATTAGTTGTAGCCTATTAATATATTTTTTGGGTATACCAGTAAAAAGGGCATTACAATAATCCAACCGTGAAAAAACAAAAACATGTAACAACTTTTTAGCATCTTCCAAGGCAAGGTGTGGTCTAACTCTGGCAATGTTTCTTAAATGAAAAAATGCGACCTTTGTAACACTGTTAAAAAATGTCTGTCAGACTGCATGCTTTTACAAGGCTTGTATCAACAAAATGGGAAGACTATGGTATGTGCGGCTACAAGAGAGTAAGACCCTGGTGTGTCAGCATATTATCAATGATTAGACTTTACCTGTTTGATATTTTTTAAGAAGGTCAATGCAAATATATGTGTGATCATATCAGAGTAAAAATGTATAGGGACTTAATGCAAAAATCTGAGTTAAAGTGAATAAAGGTTCAAAAAACTCAAATCAGACTACTACTTTTTGTTCTTTTTAAAATTCATTGACATTTTAAATGTTTAAATGTTTTTTCTCTACAGCAAATATCCAGGGAATCCTGTGTAGTTTGTTCTAAAATGAAAAATGAAGCTGTTCCTGATCAGAGATATGAAGCTTGAAGTGGAAGAAATATAATAGATATTTTAAGGGACATCAGGTTTATTTCTGTTTTAATTTTTATTTAAAAACAAAGTGTCCAAGAGGGGAGACCAGTCGAATTCCAATTACAGTTTTATTGCTAAACAAACAACATAAGTATTTACAAAAACAGATGTAGTAAGTAATAGCATCAGTGGTGAGTGGGGTGTAGGGATGTGTAAAAGGGTGTGAATGCATGTTGACTGCAACACAAATGGCAAAGCAAACCCAACCAATCAGCACGGACTAGTAGTGCGTTATAACTGTACCTTTCTGCATGATGAAGTACCCTTCTTTCAAATGTGAGTTCCGTGTGACTATGCCCGTAAACATGTAGGACACCTGTCTATATAACCATACACAGGCTAACAATGTAGCCTAAAGGTTATATTGTGTTTAATTCTTCAGCCAAAATAAAAGTAGCCTACATAAAACGACATGATACAACTAGATACATAGGGATAACACGTAACAAGCTACAACAGCATTAAAGAAAAGTATTTAAATCTTTACACATTTTAACTGTTTTCATTGCTTTACTATTCTTCAGACCATAAAATGCTTCAATATAATGTTTGATTTATATTTTGACATGTATTTGTGGAAAATAAATATTATCTATTATATCTAAACAAAATAAGTTGATACAAGAAGAATCATGAAATAAATAACAAATTGTTTCAGTTTCATTATTGCAAAACACTCCTCAACATCAATCTTGTTTGATGAACGTACGATAGCAGTGACTGATGGTGCAGCGGTAACATCAGAACCTTTTTCTGCAAGAGCGAGGTAAGTTAATGCGAAAGTTGGATGCTGTATTTATATCCTCCTGTTCAGAGAACTTTATTTGGCTGTGAGGGTGACTCCGACCAGAGTTCACTCCGTGAAGAAGTGGAAGGGCACTAGTTTTGGAAAGGCACAATGACACACAGATATAAACAAGGCCGAGGCCTAGATTGAGGCCTACACAGGTGTCAGCATATTACTTGACTAGCCCTCCCAGTCTGCCAGCTCCTGCAGAAAGAGGCCAATGAAGTCACAGAAGGCAGAAAGGGAGGGGTCATAAAATTCCAAAATTTTGAATGAATGTAAATGCAATATTTGGTAAATATCTGAAGTTACTTTTCAGTTTGTTATTTTTCAATCTTTGCCATCAATGCTTTTGTTAATATAGCATCTCCAGCTATTGTGGAGGCTGCCAGGACAGTCAGTGAGCAGAGGTTTTTAGTTTTGTTCTCTGTACATTCACAAATCATAAAGTATGCTTCAGGTTGCAGCTGTGAACACCAGTTACATTGCTGGTGTAGATACTGAATCTGTTCTGTCAGTAGTGTAAGATGGATAACTGAAAAACAGACCTGACCTGGGGATCAAAGTTGTGCTAGCCTATGGGAAGAGAGTAGCATTCCTAGACATGAGGTGCATCATTTCTGTTACCGGACTTTTTATTGTTTTTGGGAGGTTTTTTGTTTTATTTTACCAGATTTGAAAACAGCCACTTTTCTCATGCTAAAGACTTCAGGTAGTGTTAACATATTTGTTTTTTTCCCCAGGTAATAAGCTAGCTATATATACCCTTGTGTAGTTTGTTAAGTGTGAAAAACAAAACCTGGTTGTTACATAAAGTTAAGGTGACGTTACCCTGTTGGAGAAGCTAACATTTAGCCCAATAAAACCATGTGAAACATGTAATATAACAACCTCTCTTGTGCTGTTAGTGTTAGTATTTGATTTTAGTGAATTATTTGT
>NC_060156.1:29683772-29702431 GCF_021292245.1 Micropterus dolomieu
TGCTGAGTGGTCCAAAGTTATGTTCTCTGATGACAGTAAATTTTGCATTTCCTTTGGAAATCAAGGTCCCAGAGTCTGGAGGAAGAGAGGAGAGGCACAGAATCCACGTTGCTTGAAGTCCAGTGTAAAGTTTCCACAGTCAGTGATGGTTTGGGGTGCCATATCATCTGCTGGTGTTGGTCCACTGTGTTTTCTGAGGTCCAAGGTCAACGCGGCCGTCTACCAGGAAGATTTAGAGCACTTCATGCTTCCTGCTGCTGACCAACTTTATGGAGATGCAGATTTCATTTTCCAACAGGACTTGGCACCTGCACACAGTGCCAAAGCTACCAGTACCTGGTTTAAGGACCATGGTATCCCTGTTCTTAATTGTCCAGCAAACTCGCCTGACCTTAACCCTATAGAAAATCTATGGGGTATTGTGAAGAGGAAGATGCGATATGCCAGACCCAACAATGCAGAAGAGCTGAAGGCCACTATCAGAGCAACCTGGGCTCTCATAACACCTGAGCAGTGCCACAGACTGATGGACTCCATGCCACGCCGCATTGCTGCAGTAATTCAGGCAAAAGAGGCCCCAACTAAGTATTGAGTGCTGTACATGCTCATACTTTTCAGTTGGCCAACATTTCTAAAAATCCTTTTTTTGTATTGGTCTTAAGTAAAGTTCTAATTTTCTGAGATACTGAATTTGGGATTTTCATTAGTTGTCAGTTTTAATCATCATATATATCAGTATGTGTGTAATGAATGAATATAATATCCCAATTTCACTTTTTGAATGGAATTACTGAAATAAATCAACTTTTTGATGATATTCTAATTATATGACCAGCACCTGTATACCTGGTGTTTCTGTTTAGTCTTTGTCCGGTCATTGTTGCGGTCAGACGCTCTGTCTTATGTTGTGGTTGTTGTTCGTCGTACCCTGTTGTTCCTGCAGTTTTTGGATTACTCGGACCTCTGGATTTTCCGTTGGTTTACCTTTTATTTGGACTATGTTGTTTTGGATTCCCTGAACTCAGCCACTACATTTGTAAGTGAGCTCGCCTTTAGTTTGAATTAAAATCCTTTGAACTGTACCTGCCTGTTCCCGTGTCGGCATTTGGGTCCACCAACCTGCCTCACCACACTATTCCTGACAGAATCAGGAGTGACATGTTAAGACAGCAATATCCACCACCATAATTGAAACACCAATTGTGAGAATATCTTTTGAATGGTGTTGTTTCTCCAGTAAAGTTCAGAATCTATGCCAAAGGAGTGTCCTGGCAGCTTGGTGATCACAACATACACCGCATAATTGCAAAAAAGACCTTTATTGCATTCAATCTCCCTCATCCTATGTTTCTCTCTAATATGAAAACATTTTAATTAGAGATAAACATAGGAAGAATGAAAGAATGAAAAAAATATTTTTCTTATGTAGAACTACGAGTTCCACTGATATTAGTATTCCAAAAGTACAAGGGAGCTAAATGTTGGTAGTCAGTCAAATATATACCAGGTGTGCCAGCTGAGTGCTGATTGATTTAAACTCATTAGCATGTCTCAAAATGTCAGTTGATTACATTGCATAATGTTAAACGTTCTTATGTAACACTGTTGGGTTCTTTTGAGCATTCACTCAGCCATTATGCAACACTCAGTTATGTCTTTCAAGTCAGCATTGTAGCCAGGACATTTGAAGTATTAAACAAAAGAATGAATACAGTAGAAGTAAATATAAAATATAATAGCATAAGTATAGTTTTGATGTTGCTGGAATGTTTTTTTAAATATTATCTTGTATATAAGACATTCAGGAAATCCATTTGTCTTTCCATATGATTAGAGGTAAGGCTGAATTATATGAAATAATATAATGAATATAAACAAGATACCAGGTGCTACGTGTTGACATGGGGATGTTCAGTCTTACAAACCACTATGTGCATTTCCATTCACCAGTTTTTAAATAAAACTGATAGAACTGACTGAGTGGAAATGCTCTCTTTTAATTACATGACCTCGTCTTCTTTTGCAATGGTTTAATGGCATCGACGGGTGAATTAGTGCCACTATCACCGTTTATCTTGATGAACCACATCATTAAATTCACATAACAGTAGTGCTAGTAGTATTTTCTTTTTGTAGTTGTCTGTATATTTGGATGGAAACCTGGATACTGTTTACTTTGAAATTAGCTGGCAGCCCTGGTACACAGTAAATTATTGTTTCCCAATACTCTGCCGCCTCCTGATGGTTTTAATGAAAAACTGAACACTTCAAACACTTTTTTGTTTCAAGAACAGCATTTTTTAACTATGCATCTGTTCATGCTCACAGTTTTCAAACAAAATGTTATCACTTTGATTTGTTCGAAATGAGGTCAATCTCAGAAATACTCAGAACATTGTTCTTTCTATTTTGATTGAAGTACCTTTATTTTCTACTAAGGTTTCCACAAATACCACCAATCGCTCTACCTTTTATTCGAAAACGTTCAAGGCCAGCAACCTTTTCTTGAAATTAGGTAAAAGAATTAGCAGTAGAAGAATATTTAGTTGCTTACAATGACCCTTACCTTTATAGGAGTGAAAAGGAAGAGATCTCTTTGTTCTTTATTAATAAGTAACTGACCTTTCTCACTTCCTTTTCAAACTGGTGAAAGCTGATGCACTCTGTTAGGCATGGGCGTTAATTGAAAGCCCTTAAAATGAATTTTCAGGGGTGGTGAGTTGTTCACACAAACAACCAGACAACTTTCAAAACTGGGTCACACCAACAGTTTCCCCAAAACAAATTAATTACTCTCAGCTGTCATTAAATTTTGTGTTATGCAGATTCAAAAGGCAATTATGATAATTCTTTTCATAACTTTGGAGATGTCAGGCCTTTATACAAGTCATGGGCCAAATACAACAATACATTTGCATATCTACGGAGATGTTGCATAATTCCTGATCAGGCTTATGTGAATGAGACTAATCCTGAATCGCACACTTGCAGGTCTAAGGTTTGCTTCCCACAAGGCCATGCTATGTAATGTATTTATGCCTTCTATGTACTGGAAGACTGTTTATACTCAGTGTGAGCAATGATAATGTTAAATTTAGAGTATCGTTTTTTTGTAATTTGCATGTCTTCCGCCATTCCATAAACAGTAGCTTTTAATGAGTTCACAAAGCAGAAAGACAAAAATCAATTTTAGTACTTAAAAAGTGGCATTAAAACTACTGAGCTATTTAAGAGTAACTGATGGTGAAAAGGAGAAGAAAATTCATTACATTTAAAAGGAACTTGTCAGATGGAGAAACTAAGAGCATGCCGTGAATGCATCAAAATAGAGCAAAGCTGCATCTGCAAGCAGTGAATGCTGGTAGAGAGTGAAGCAGCAAAAGCTCTCAGAGGCAGAGAGTGGGCTGACTCCAGATTTTACCCAGGGGATATGATCAGACTCTGGGGAGCCGAGCTCCAGCGCTCCAGAGGCACAGATCTCAAACCTGATGTATAGGGATTTCCCTCGCTCTCTGGTGTCTCTCTGAGTGGACAAACTATGTTATAATTTATACAGTTCTTAGCTGCCAGAAATATCATCTGAGTGTGTGTGTATCTGGGTCAGGAGGAGTGGTGCCAGCAGCAGGATGATTTGTTAGGGAAGTAATGAGCTATGTTTTATCGGACCTAACATACCCGCCTTATTACATTTTGATCAAAGAATCATATTCTGATCAGGAAATACATACAGTACCTCATGGAATAACATTCAGAACACACAACAGCTCAATGATTTTGAGTTCAAAGCTCTGATTAAATAGTGTAACTAAAGAGTGCAACTGCTATACCTATGTATTATGTATCTGTTTTCCCTTGCTCTATATTGTACTTTTTGTAACCTTGTAATGGTGAGCTATTTTGATCCAGGTCTCCCTTGAAAAAGTGATTTCCATATCAAGGGACTTCCTGGTTAAATAAAAAAATAAAAAAATATAAATATCCAAGTTTAAAAACATTCTATCTGTATGGACTCATCTGCAGGGTATTTCAAGTTTAAGCAAAATCACCTGCCCCATTAGTTTACAGAGCATCTTGAACATCAATGCATGGGAGTCACCCATCTCTCTAACTGAGATCCTGCAGATTCAGCACAGTTTTTCCAGATTTAGCACTGCTGTCTGAAAGTGGCATTTATACACGTTATACAAAACAAGTGTTCCCAGTTAAAAAAAGAGATGAGATTTCTTTCTAGGATAAGTCCTACTTCAAATCAATCAAAAACAAGTTCCAGTCCAACATTTATACTGTCCTACGTTGCACAGTGGTTTAGTGCACACTTTTGAAAGCAGTCCATTTATATCTATGAAGATTCTCAGTCATCCAGGTCATAGTTATCCAACGAAGGTTAAAATCAAGGGCAACTGGACCTTCAACCAAGTCCAGTTGCCCTTGATTTTAACCTTCGTTGGACAGTCCATTTATAGTGTTTGAATTGTTGTTGCAGAAAGGTTTGGACAGAATTTAAATGAGATGTGACTTATTCTAAAGTTTTGAAGGTGAGGATGTACCACATCTAGGTCATTTTAGTCAAAGTTCCAAACCCATTTAAAGTGAGGCATCAAAAGAACAAACATCTTTCCAATCTTATATTTTGAAAGGATCTTTTCTTCTATCTGCTTATGTGTTGGTCTCTAACTTTTCTTCAGTTTTAATCCACACTTTTACGTTACAATATTTTAGTTTAAACTTCAGATTTTATGTGGTTTAAGGATTTTAGTCATTAGGCATGGATCTTAAGTCAGTCGACGGCTGCCACAAAGCTACTGATCACTAACACGGTGCTCGCTAAGCAAGCCAAAACAACAATTTTGCTAGCTTTGCCCTGTGAGGACTATGTACTTCTTGAGAAAGCAAAGAGAAAGATTGCTGACCTTAAGGAGGACTTCCGAGCCCTTTAACACTAGAACCGCCGGGGGTCGCTGTATACCTAACACCGCCAACGGGTAAAGTTTCTCCGCTATTAGAATTCATTGATTTTCAAAGCTACAAAGTAGCCTACAAGGTTTATTTATTTATCATTTTACAACACGGGGTTCTAAATGCTAGATGGGTAGCGAAATGCTAGATCTAGACCCTCTATTCACAAAATAACAATATGACAATTAAATAATTTAATAATAAACTTTATTTATAAATAACTTTTCTTAACAATGTTTCAATTGGAACAGCACAGATAAAACTTTTGGGGGAATAGCCTACCATTAACCAATTTTAGCGTAAATGTAGGTTATAGGCTATTTCTGATTACACTTAAACACACTTTGTGCAAACATTCAACACCTTTCCCACACACAGCTTCCCCGCACTTGATGCATTTACAGAACGTTTTGTTCTGTCTGCATTGGGCCTTTACCATGCAGGTCATTCTCCTGCGCTCGTCTTCATACGCAACTGAGGACACGTTCAGGAGCAGTGGTGCTTTTGATGCCATCCACTCTGCACGCAGCCCCTGGGCCAGCTGAAGAATGAAGTCCCTTCTGGGGATGTTGTCAGTGATGCAGCTCCGGTACAGTACGCAGGCATTGATAGCAGCAAGATCCAGCATGTTGAAAAAAGCAGCAACGGGCCATCTACGTGTGCCACCTAGAGAGAGAGAGAATGAGAGCGAAAGAGAGATGTAGTTAGCCTATATTCTAAACAGTCTGAATAAAAAAGCAGCAGTATACCTACAATTTAGAAACAAAGATTGACTATTACAGTGTTTTAGGCCTACATAATAATAATGTGCAATAAGAATCTAAGGTGTTCATTCTTTGTTTGTTTCGGACTGCCATGAATCCAGACAATTACGCAAATAAAGGTTTAAAGGTCAAACGAAAATAAGCCTATCCTTGTAAAGAAGCGAATATAATCAATTCCAAAATTCAAAATACATTTTTACCAAAAAATTTTTTTACGCTAAATGTGGTGAAAAACTAGGCTACTCTCTCTGTAGGTCAGCAAACACAAGGGGGAACACACCTCTCTTGAAGCGACACAAAATACATTAGTCATATAATTAGCCTAATAAATTTACATAATAATAATTACCTTTCACAGAGTACTGCACGTCAACCCACAAACTTTGGTATGATTGTAATATGTCACTGTCTCTGGCTTTCTCTTCACGTCCGTGGAGATGGCCACATGCTGGTGTTGCGTGCTGAGGATACTGACGTTTCTCCGTGGCTTACATTGGTACACGGACAGGACAATTTTTTCATGCTTTAGTACGGTGGTGCTGAACGGCTCATTTCTCCCTCACACAGAAGGTGGGAGCTCCCGCTTGTTCCTGTTGATGGTGCCCAGCAGGCTGGTCGTTTTGGAGGGAAGCGCATTGGCCAGTGGGACAGAGGTGAAAACATTGTCGGTGGTGACATTCCTTCCATTACCAACAAACGTCTCCACCAGCTTCAGCACCACATTCTCTCCCAGGCGTTGTGTGGCTGGCCTGCTGTCATCTTTTCCCAAGTATGGGAAGCCTTTTAGCATGTACTTGCTGTCAACATCAGCTGCCAGCCAAAACTTGATCCCAAATTTGTCTGGCTTGTTGGGCATATACTGGTTGAAGGGGCATCTCGCTTTTGTCGGGAACATCCACGGTAACATGCAGTAGAGTTCTTTACAAACCTATCTCACACTTCCCTCAGGTGTGCAAATTTCTCGGTGCTCAGACGGCAGCGACGGGTCTCCTTATGATCAAAGCGCAGGTGGCGCATTATTTCTCGAAACCTGTTCCTGGACAGTGATAAAATGAATTACCCCATTGCTCTGACCAGAAACTTTCGATGTCAATGTTTTTCCCGCAGTATGCACCCCTCACATGCTACTTATTTGCAACAGCAAATATACATTTTGAAAGAACTGTAATGCTACCTGGATTTTTATTTACAATGTTGTTAACGTATCTGCCAAGTCACAAAATTGTAGATAATAAACATATCAGCAAATGCTTTACTGACAACATATTTCATTTTTCTTTCCACAGTATCTTCTCTATCAATATCTGCTTTTAGCAAGTAAAGCAGGAGTTTAGGGAAAGATTATGGTCTTGGTGAAATATTGAAAAGTCAATTGTACCTTTGTATTCACTGGATTCCTTTTCACTACTTTATATTATGGTAACAGTTGCACAATATAGTCAGTGGTTTGTAGAAACAGTAATCTTATGTTCAGTGTCTAAATCATTTTTGACATTTCCAGGACTTGCAGACTTAACTGTAAATTTGTTAGTTATATGAGCTCTGCTGTCTCAACCATTCAAGAGTGTAACTAAAGTAGGTAATGAGTCATCATGAACTGATTAGGAGCACCAGATGGTGCCTGAACCACTGGATTGGTATAATGTTAACATCAAATCAGAAGAACTGCAGCTCTGAGATCCTTTCCATTGCACCTACCGGGTTTAACACATTGATATGAAGCAGGCATGGATAGGAGGGTGTGAAACTAAACCCAATATATAACAGCACTGAGATGATTCACACCAGGTAAGGTGCCTAGCCAAAGATAATTATACGACAACACTTTCTGCCACAAAACCTTTCCATTTATCACACCAAGGAAAAATCAATGAACACATGACTCAACTCTAAGAGTGTAAGTGTAAAGTAGAATTTTTGGTTCAGACATACACCGTCAATACTAGTAATTTTATTAGTAAAATAGTTTGCTGTACCATTTTAATTCTAATGACCACGCGGGAAGTTGGTGGAGCGAAATTGTTAGACATTGCTTTAACCCTATTTGCATTTTGAACTCTCCCAAAGTTACTCTGAAACTCTGTACATTATGAATCAAATCACTGGGTAATGTATGGAGTGCTGAGATTAGAGGACTAAATGTAGCTGTGAGTTTTCCCGGTCTGTTTTTTTGCCGTCCCCACAACTGGATCCGTGAAAGAGAGAGAGAGCAAACTCTAGCAAGACCCAACCATTTCTATAAAGCAGACACACACTACATTGACTGTGTGTGAAAGCTTCCGATGACTGCTGTGTTGAAATAACATGAAAACAAAGTAACGTGTAGTGGGAATATGTGCTAACATTAGCAAGCTGGGCTAACTTGCGTTCACTTAGTGAGTGGAACACAAACTTACAGCATAATGTGTACTCCCAAACACTAAATGTTTTAAAGGGGCAAATGGCTTACATCACTTACAGTATTTAAGAAATACAATGTGGGCTTGTTGAGAAGTGGGAAAAACCGTCTTGTATCTGTGTTCGAATGCTACAGGGCTATGATGTGATCTTAAATGTCAGTCAATCAATATCAGATGTCATCCAGATGCTTGAATCTTAGATTTTCCACACCTACAATATGTCCAAAAACGACTTTATCCTCTCAGTTTAGATATTTCTTTGAACAAAAGAAATGAGGACAACTCTAATTTTTGCATTATTGCAATTTTATTTGTAAGTTAGTGACAGTGGTTCACATAGTCAGGCACTTCTCACAGCTGCACTGCAGCCTACCTCTGTCCTCTGATTATTATTTTTCTTGTTACACTTCCTTTCCAGCTGGCTGAGCACTAGCTTGCTGCAACAAACCAGAAGAGACACAGATATGTGTACATGTTGCACACATAAACCCACGTGCACAAAATCTGTTTTTGGATACCTGTCAATTATGATTATACCTAATAAGATACGGCTGCTTTCTTATCATTCCAGTTGTTCAGAGGAGTGATTTGAATAAATCAACCACTGGAACGGAGGAGCCTCCTCTTCATTTGTTAATAGCAATTGTCAGCCCATGAAAGGTTTTCCAGAACACGGCTGTTGTTTTCAGCCGACGGGGAAAATGTGTGGATGGCTTCCATAGTAACTCGGAAATGGGAGGGGCTGTTGGAGCAGATGCCTGTGAAATGTGCTAAAGAAACAAACAAGCCATAAAAAGGAAAGAAAAAAGGGGGGAAAATGACTGGAAGGGAGAATGTGGAAAAGATTATCCTTAGTCTCCTCTCCTGGTGGCATTTTAAAATTTATTTTTGGTGCTGCTCTTGGGAGTGCACATACAAAATGCTTTTAACTAAAAGGATTCTTTAACTGAAAACAAAAACATATCTGAGAACAGAAACAGGACAAATCTCAAAATAGCCAGAAACATATGTAATATAAAATCGCCATCATTCACTATGACTGTATGTTTTGATGCAAACCTTTATCACAGATACATTTAAAAAATATATATATTTACAGGATTGTGTACCCTTGATGAAGGTATGTGCTCGTGGTGCTTTTTGTTTTACATTTAGATTACAGATGGTGCTCTTAAGTCTACCTCCAAGTGAGATTTATGGACACATCTGTACTAAGGTGGAGAGGAGAGTCATGCAAATCCCACATGGATTTTAAGTAGATCCAGGCCAAACTAAGTTTTGCCACCAATGTTGCTCACCTTGAGGTGCCTGCAGTTTCCTGCAAATATTCAGTGTCCTAAAGTGTTGTGCTTAAGCACTGCACACTTTCTTTTTTATCTTCCTAACACACATGCACAAAGACACACACCTTCTTATAAACAATATTGATTACGTTAAGCTTCCGTTAGCAGCTCTGCACCACTCCACATACCATCTGTGTTCTCCATTTACTATCTACCATTTTGTCCTTCATTGCACCTTCATTTAGACACTCTTAATCCGTGCAGCTTCTCTATATCTATATCTGATTACACTTACAGGCTTGCTGTGCACAGCCAATGTCAGAATTAAACCGCAGACCTTTTGCATGTTATCTTCTGCTACTATTGGATGTCCTGCAGAGTGTGATGATGGTGGCAGTCATCCAGGCTCTGAGTAAAAGACAAGATCTGATGTGCAGGTGAAGAAAAGGCTGGCGAAGCGGGTGTTTAATGTTATGCAGTGCTGCCTCATTATGCTAATCCTCTAAAAGAGAGCCTCCATAGAATGCAGACATGCATGAGTTTCAGTTGGCTTTAAAGAACAAAACGTGCTCATGAATAAATCCACAGGCGGCATTATATAGCAAAACTAGAAAGTGTGGCATGACAGCATATGTTGTAGCCTATATAGTGTAGGTGGTCCATCCTCTGAAAGAATCCAATGTGTCACAAATAGGAATGATTTGTGAGTGGTGTAGACAAATGACTACAACATATCTTACATGTCCGTGTCTGATATTTTCTCGATCTGAAAGTATTGGTCAGTTTAAGAATCCATTGTAGCAATAATGAACTGACCACACCTGCTGTTGTCAATTAAGGATGAAACATGCACACACACCAAGCCACAAACCTCCCTCTACATGTTAATAGCATTCCTCAAAGTAAAGCAAATTGTATTATAAAAATCTGTTTGTGTATGGTGAATATTTTTTCTTTCATTTGGTGGGTTCCTACAGTTCTCTTGGGAACAGTAAAGTTGATGTGAATGAAATCAGTCTGTGTCCAATGTAGGGTCCTCTTGCCCAGTGTGACCAGCCATCTATGACCCTAAAAAGGACAAGCGGATGGAGTAATTTGGACTGCGACAGAAGCAGGAATAGGACAGGTAAACTAATGGAGCGCAGGCAAAGCTGTCTATGTTTGTCCCTCTTCACCAACATTTATGCAGGGTGACGACAAGGATGGGCCAAAGGGCAGAGCAGATCTGGATGACGGCTTCGTCGCTGGCAACATAGGCTGAGCAACTCTGGAGAACAAGCAGGAGGTAGAGCCAATCTGGAGGATGACTTGGAGGCCGGCGACACATGTGGGACTATTCTGAAGGCCAGCAACACTGGCTGGAGGTCAGGAAAGGCAGCTGGCACCGGAAGATTCAGCTGCAGGTTGGAGCAGGCCACTGGATAAACATCCGGCATCAGAAGTTTAGCACTGGAGGCTAACAGACTGGAGGATGGCAGACTGGGAGCTTGCAAGATGAGGTACAGACTGGAAACCAGCAGGCTGGATGCTAGAAAGTAGGATGCTAGCCGGGATGTCACTAGGATTGAAAGACAGGGGGGGCTTACGCATAACTTGCACCTGCAAAATCCTTGCACTTGCTTCTTTTGTTACTGTATTAGAACTCCAACTATGTCAACAACCAGTGAAGAAGCCAAGATGTTAACAAATAAAAAGCGACAGACATAATCTCTTCTTCCATTTCTCCTCTGTTGAATAAAAGTTACTGTAATGTTACATGGGCTTCAGAAGCACAAAAAAAAGTGGGTGGGTCCTCCTCCAGGATTTTTCATATATGTATAGCCTTTATATATTTATATCAAGAGAACAAGATGTGATGTTTTTTTTTTAATAGAAATCATCGTTATCAGCTATTTTAAAGCTGCTAAGTTCAATGTTTTGCCCTAAACTGCATCAGCAGTCTCTATCATGAATCCTGAATTCTGGTGAAGTTTTCTGCACCAATTTCTGTCTTTCCTGCATCAATGTTCTGGTGGAAATGTTTTTATTTATGCAAAGGGAATTCAGGTGGCAGAAGACAATTCAAAATCTAAACCTCAACAGAGCTTAAGTCAGTTCAGCTCTCAGTCATTCTGTGTTGCTTTCAGATATGTTTCTTCTGTAGAACAACTTTCGCATGTAATATCATCCCTACTGAGTCAGAACACATTTTTCATGCAAATGAAAAAACAATAAATTTGTCAAGTCCATTTTTGAATCAGATTTGGCAATGGTACCACAGCTAGCTTTTGTAGTGAACAACGGTGTGGATTTGTGCATTTTATATTGAATAAATTTGGAGCTACTCTAAATTCCTTTCTCCTCCCCAGAGAAGAAGGGGGGGGGGGTCAAAGTTGCTTTCTCTAAGTGCTAGCCCGACCATAAAACTGGCCCCCCACACATGTTTCCGTGGCAACTGACCTTATTCTTTGTTTTATTACCACATCAAAGGGATACTCCTTGTCTCACCTAGGTGTGACACAATCCAGGACAGCCGATCTTTGAATGGCTAAGGACTGCAGTCTCCAAAGACTCAAAGCATTTAATTAAGTTTAATTAAATCTTTAGTTACCTGATTACGTTTGCCTCTATTTGAGTAGTTATGTTAACTGTCGTTGCTATCTGTTGTTGATATTAGTGCTGAAAAGAAAGTTACACTCCTTCATCTAATGTAATCCAAGCTTTCCTCATGTAACCTGAGCTCCCCCAAGTGGACGAAATAAGTATTACATGCCCTCATCGGAAATGCCGTTAAATGTATAAATATCCTGACCAATAATGTGACAATTGTTTCCTGTTACCAAATGCCTTGAACAGTACAACCGTTCAACCATTGAGGTTCGATTGTGGAAAATATTTGATTATAATACGCGCAAATAGATTTCTTTTTAAACATTAAGTTTAGAAAGGCAGTCCCTTGGGAAACCTGAGACGCCCCCTGGGGAACCACGCCCCAGGCAACAAAAGAGCGACACGCGACCTCTGGCGCTCTTCTCTTCGCTGTTGGCTCTCTTCCACTCTGCTTGGCTCTCTGGACGCTTCGGCACGCGCGTGGCGTGCCTCGCCAGGCAACGCCCCGACTCGGCCAGCGAGACAGGCTTTTTGTTCGCCTGAAGCTACACACCTGAAGTGCCGCGACATCGATCTGCCCTTCAGTTTATTATTTATTTATTAAAATTCATAATTGAGTATCAATCAAATTTATTCAATTGCATAACTAAAATTTAGGTCTGCTACACTTCGCAGGATTCAAAGAGCTGCTGACTCTGGTTGATTAATGTTAACATTACTGTAGCTAGCTAGCCTAGCAAAAATGTCAGATACCTCATAAGTGTTGTAACAACAATAGCGTAACTGTAACTGTAATTCAATGCTGCAACAAAGACTGCATGACGCTTTTAAAAGCATTAGTTGAACACATGATGAACATTCACTTAGCAGCTTTTTAGTTACAGTATGTGAGCACAAAGACACACCTGAGCAGCAGGTATCCTAAAATTCTTTGTTTACTTGGCTCTGTCGCGGCAGTGCTGCAGGCGCGAGCTTTAGCTTTTAGACACATCAACGCTGCATGGGGGGATTTCACTTAGGCCAGACTGAGTTCTTCTGTAGGCTGTGACTTAAATGCTGCACAGCTGCTCATGTAAATGGTTGATAAACTAATACCATATCAAATTCCTCTCTCTGTTAGATAAGTTGCAGGTCCAAAGAATGCTATTAAATTACACTAATTACTGTTACTGCACTGTGGATTGGTTCACTCAAGAGTTTGATTTTGCTCTGTAGTTTGGCTTGCATACAAACATACAAGCTGTTGATAAGGATCCTATTTAAAGTGGCTACAGTCTGAATTTAATAACCTGATGGTGGAAGGGATAAAAGATTTGGATTAACGATCACTATATATTGATGCATGTATGGATGATTGCTTTTATTTTATTATATTTCCCTGTGGGTATATCTGTGGGTATATGCTCATATATAGCCAAGCCATTTAGGCAACATCTACATATTTATTTAATTTATTACAGTCAATAAAAGCAGAAAGTTGGTCAGAATATAGAAAATATAATAAACATCATGAAATAATTTAGTATAGGCTTTGCCTTGGTGCCTAGACCTGCCAACAAATGTCTGTTGTTAGAAGAAAACAAAACAGCCCCCATTTCCTTAGACCTGTAACTTAGACCACTACTGACCTGTAGACCATTAGTGACCTCAGAATCAGCTGCCCTGCCAATCTCCGCTTCTCTCTCTCTCTCTCTCTCCTAAAATATCTTCAATATCCATCTGGTCAATGAATGGAAGGATATAGAACAGCATTAACAGGGACACTATGACATTTAGTTTTCACTGACAACAACATTATTGTTTTGAAATAAGCTCGAGATAGGTAGGGGAGAGCAGGGCCGAAAGTACCATTTTTCAGAAAAAGATATATTTTTGCTGGGGTCACTAACTCACAGGTGATCAATATCAGGTGGTATTTTGTACAAATGTAGAACGACTTCCATATAATCATAATAATTCACTTTGCACAAATATGCAAATGTGTGCACCTAAAACAGGGGGGAAATGGTTAGATGGAGATTGTTTATGAACCTGACATAATTAAAATAAAATAAGACTTTACTGATCCTGCAATGGGGATATTTGCATGTTGTAGCAGTTTCAGAAACTGAAAAAATGAAACATAATTTAGAAAGACAGGAACTCCTGACATATAAACAAGATTTATTTTTATACTGAAAAACTCTTACAGGGCAAACTTCAGGGTGTGTTAAATCACTAAATAACCTGTAGATTAATCATTACTGTGACACATGAAATGAGAAACGCAACTTGTAATTCGAAAAAGAGTCCCTCTTCAGAAATTTACATGCCGTGCTCAAACAGTTTTCCGACGACGGCCGCGGGAAACAATGACGAAATCATGCGATATTTGGCAGCTCCATCAAGGGTTGCGTGCAGAAGGTGCTGTCACAGCTTGGACTGCAAATGCAGTCAGGGCTCTGAGAAAATCGCCTTGTTACTTTCGCCCCGGTTTACTAATATTAATGTTGTGTTCACATTAACAACACTAGTGTTTTCCATAGCCAACTAAAATATCCCCTCTCCTTTAGCTCAAGTAAACGTAGCTTAAGTTCAGCAAGTAACAGTCACTAACACAACTTACACTCTGTAGCACTCACTACACTGAATCAATCTTCCTTCACCATGACCATGTGTCTCTGTGTGTAGTAATGGTGGAGCGATGAAAGGCAGCCTCCCTCAGGGTCTTAGTGCCTGACCACAGCAGGGATTTAAATTATGAAACAGTGGAAACAACCACAAGGATTATTTGAAACCAGTAAATAAAAATGATATTTGTAGTATTCTGTAGTATTTATCAATATGGCTTCAGCCCCCCTAAAATAGGCCTAACGACATCCATGGATGTAAGCATGTTGGGAATCGGGCGGGTAGCAGGCCAGATGGTAGCTGGAGGCTAGTGGGCCCAATTCTAGCTGACGAGGATGCAGACTGGGAGAGTTTATTGCTAGCTGGCAGATTGGTAGGAGACCAAAGTGAAGGCTGGTTGCTAGCCAGCAGGAAAACAGGTTGTAGAGTGACAGGCTCAGGTGAAATAATAATGAATAATCATAATACATTTATTTAATGGAACTTTTTATTTGTTGGCACTTTTCATGGCAAGGTGACCTTACATCAGATCAAAATATATATAATAAGCATGTAATGAACAGCAAGCAGTAACAAGAAACCACAGCATCATTTGAAAATGTAGCATAAAACAACGATAATAAAACATCAACAATCAAGTCAACATCAATATAGCATGTTATTATTACAGTAAGTATGCTATTTGAAAAGATGGGTTTTTAGAGTGGTTTTGAAATTTGTATATATATTGCAGTAGTCAATGCACGATGTGACCAAAGCATTTACTAAAACTTCCGTGGAGTTTTGGGTTAGAGCAAGGTGATGAAATTATGAATTTTTGATATGACTGGAGAAAGAGAGGGGACTGTCCAGGATGACACCAAGGCTCTTAACCTGTGGAGACAGGTGTGATGGCTTCAGCAATGGGGAGAGAACAGATATTGGTTTTTGAAAGTGTGGATTTGGAACCTATGAACTTAGCTCAGTCTTACTACAGCTGAGTTGCTGGTAGTTGTTTGTCATCCATATATCTGTATTTCATGCAGACAGGCAGCGAGGGTCCTGGTGGGGAGTGTGGAACTGGTCTTAGTGGACACATAAAGCTGTGTATCGTCAGCATAACTGTGAAAATGGATGCCATTGTGCCGGAAGATGTTGCCAAGAATGTGGAAGTAAATAAACATAAGTGGTCCCAACTGTTGTTGGTGTGTGTACTGTGTACTGGTTCATATGGCCCTAAACAAATTGCATTACCCAGTGGGCAGTATATGACGTTCACCTGTTCCTGTTCTCGCCAGCGTGCTAATCTCTGTCAGTGAGAAGTTTAGGTGCCTCTTCTTCCTACATGTTCAACTTTTATAAAGTCACTCATTAATGTCTCTTTTTGTGAACTGTCTGGATGGGGTGGGACATCAAAAAAAGGTTAACTTGCTACAGCAAGCTTTCGAAAGTTGGATTCATTGTTATGCATGAATGGTTATAATTATTGACAGTTTGCCTCCCAGCAGCATCTCAATTAGTTTACGTTCACCAAACCTTTTCACCCAAATCTAACATTTCCTCAATATGTTCTTCTGTAGAAAATGTTAGATGCTAAGGTTTTTAACAGGACACTGTAAATATATATGCATCGTCAATTTTTGGTTCCTCTGAGCTTCCTTAATACATAAGATAGAGGTTAAGTGTGCTGCTGCTTTAAACAAGTGCACCAAGAGAAAGCCATTAGAAAGTTTCTTGGACATTTATAAATCACACATGGCTTAATGATGGAGGGGCCATTTTATACCTGAAGGATCTATGATGTTATATATGGAGTGTCACATAAAGGCTGTGCTCCAGGATATATACAGTCAAAGCTGCTGAATAGATCCAGACCTTGTGTGATGTGAGCTCTGCTAAAGGACAGGAAGCCTGAGTGCAGATACAGGTAATGGAGGTGTGGACCCAAATGCAGAGTTCAAGAGATTTATTAAATAAACTCAACAGGCGTACATGGCTTAAGTCCGAACAATGGTAAATCCAAATAAGGCAGAGTAATCCGAAATCCAAGGAAACAAAGAATGGGCAGAATACTCACATCCAACAAGGATGCAACAAAGACTGAACAGAGCTGAGGGCTTAAATACTGACAGAGCACAACACACACCAGTGTAATTAGGTCCAGCTGAGACACATAAGGGTAAACAAGGCAGACACAGACAAGAAGCAGGGTCAGGAAACAGGACTGACACTAACATGGAACAGATGCAAAACAAACACAAACCAGGACAAGACCAGTTACAGAAATGACAGATTACAACGAAAATCAGATCATAACAGGCCAAAACAAGACTAACAGGAAACCAAAACCCACACCCTATAATGAGTTAGGGAGTAGAATATATAAAGACACGTCATCATGAAAGATGTGCCTTGCATCTTCTCATAGGTAATCTGCAAAAGCGGGTTGAACTGTAAGTGCAACTTAAATTCGTCAAAACCAAGATGGCCGACGGATGTTCAGGAACACTGTACAGCTCAGGTAAATCTTGCCATTCCTCCAATTATAGGGAGGATAATTATCCAATTATCCCCCGCAGGTAAATAAAATTTGGTAACATCTAGTAACAACTAAGGAGTAATACAATTGTTTAACTTTCCAAGTATTGATTTTATGTTGGGAGGAAATTAGGATTAATCATCTGTCCACTAAATTGGACATTATGCATTGCTGGATAAATTTCAACTACAATTAACTATTACTGAGACTTTGTTTTTCTTGAAAATACTTCATGTGCACTAATGCACTTTTTTTTTTGGATGTAAATCAATGGATTTATGTTGCACTTGCAGTTTTTGTAACAAAAACAACAGTTTTTGCAGATTAGTTCCATTATGTGAGTAACATTTAGTGTGTTGCAGCAAGTGATAGAAAGGTATTCGGGATAGTGGAGCCAATTCCATCAGAACCAAGTAAGAATAATAGTGGTGGCAGTGATAATGAATGGCTGCCAGAAATAGGAGAAACCCCAAATGTTAGCAGCAGTGATAGTGGAGCTGAGGATGAGAAAGAGAGGCTGAGGAGTCAGAAGTGAGGTTCAACGCTTTTGTATTGCATCAAACAGTATTAGCATATGTTGAAATATGTGACCACATTAGTTTAACAGCATTAAAAAATATAGATTACACATAATATATAATTTTATTTATTGGTTTGTTAAATAAATATTTCTTCAGTTAAAACCTTATGCGCACGCTGTGAAAACACATAGGAAAAGAATCTTGACAGAGGCTGTCATAATTCATGCATGAAAGGGCTAGAATCCCTGCAACCATATGGTTGGCGATACCGTTTAATCTGCTGCTATTAGACAATCACAGCGATGCTCTTATGTCCTATCTGTTATACCGGTGTTTTCACCAGAACTCTCAGTACACGTTATGTATATCAATATCAATATCAATATCAATTTTATTTATATAGCACACACAAACAACCAAGGTGCTTCACAGGTTAAAAATACAACAACAAGACACTACTCACACAGTAAAAATACAGCAATAAAACATTATAATATACAGTACACGATATATAGTGATATTAAAATTGCCAGGAATAATAACAAACTTAACTCGAAGGAAATGCCAAAGAAAAGAGATGTGTTTTTAACAGTGATTTAAAACGTTCGAGAGTTGGGGCGGTTCTGATATGGACTGGCAGGTTGTTCCCCAGGTTAGGGGCAGCTACACAAAAGGCTTGATCGCCTCTGGTTTTAAGTCTGCTTCTGGGTACATCCAGGAGGAAAAGATTGGCAGATCTCAGCACTCTAGCTGGAGTGTGAGCGTGAAGAAGCTCCGTTAAGTACAATGGAGCCAATCCATTAAGGCATTTAAAGTTAAAAGTAAGATTTTAAAATCAATCCATTAATGTACAGGAAGCCAGTGGAGGGAGCGCAACACAGGTGTGATGTGGTCCCTCTTCTTCTTTCCTGTCAAGAGGCGGGCAGCAGCATTTTGAACTAACTGCAGGCACTGAATAGATGACTTGTCTAAGCCCACATATAAGGAGTTGCAATAGTCAAGGCGGGAAGTTATGAAGG